>NC_056734.1:1011829807-1011917307 GCF_019279795.1 Protopterus annectens | reverse complement strand
GTGTACTGATATCATTCCCTAGCTTTTTACATAGTGTACTGATATCATTCCCTATCTTTTTACATAGTGTACAGATATCATTCCCTATCTTTTTACATAGTGTACTGATATCATTCCCTATCTTTTTACATAGTGTACTGATATCATTCCCTATCTTTTTACATAGTGTACTGATATCATTCCCTAGCTTTTTACATGGTGTACTGATATCATTCCCTAGCTTTTTACATAGTGTACTGATATCATTCCCTATCTTTTTACCTAGTGTACTGATATCATTCCCTATCTTTTTACCTAGTGTACTGATATCATTCCCTATCTTTTTACCTAGTGTACTGATATCATTCCCTATCTTTTTACATAGTGTACTGATATCATTCCCTAGCTTTTTACATAGTGTACTGATATCATTCCCTAGCTTTTTACCTAGTGTACTGATATCATTCCCTAGCTTTTTACCTAGTGTACTGATATCATTCCCTATCTTTTTACATAGTGTACTGATATCATTCCCTATCTTTTTACATAGTGTACTGATATCATTCCCTATCTTTTTACCTAGTGTACTGATATCATTCCCTATCTTTTTACCTAGTGTACTGATATCATTCCCTATCTTTTTACCTAGTGTACTGATATCATTCCCTATCTTTTTACATAGTGTACTGATATCATTCCCTATCTTTTTACCTAGTGTACTGATATCATTCCCTTTTTACCTAGTGTACTGATATCATTCCCTATCTTTTTACCTAGTGTACTGATATCATTCCCTATCTTTTTACATAGTGTACTGATATCATTCCCTAGCTTTTTACATAGTGTATTGATATCATTCCCTAGCTTTTTACATAGTGTACTGATATCATTCCCTAGCTTTTTACATAGTGTACTGATATCATTCCCTAGCTTTTTACATAGTGTACTGATATCATTCCCTATCTTTTTACATAGTGTATTGATATCATTCCCTATCTTTTTACCTAGTGTACTGATATCATTCCCTATCTTTTTACATAGTGTACTGATATCATTCCCTATCTTTTTACATAGTGTACTGATATCATTCCCTAGCTTTTTACATAGTGTACTGATATCATTCCCTATCTTTTTACATAGTGCACTGATATCATTCCCTAGCTTTTTACATAGTGTACTGATATAATTTCCTATCTTTTTACATAGTGTACTGATATCATTCCCTATCTTTTTACATAGTGTACTGATATCATTCCCTAGCTTTTTACATAGTGTACTGATATCATTCCCTAGCTTTTTACATAGTGTACTGATATCATTCCCTATCTTTTTACATAGTGTACTGATATCATTCCCTAGCTTTTTACCTAGTGTACTGATATCATTCCCTATCTTTTTACCTAGTGTACTGATATCATTCCCTATCTTTTTACATAGTGTACTGATATCATTCCCTAGCTTTTTACCTAGTGTACTGATATCATTCCCTATCTTTTTACCTAGTGTACTGATATCATTCCCTATCTTTTTACCTAGTATACTGATATCATTCCCTATCTTTTTACGTAGTGTACTGATATAATTCCCTATCTTTTTACATAGTGTACTGATATCATTCCCTATCTTTTTACATAGTGTACTGATATCATTCCCTATCTTTTTACCTAGTGTACTGATATCATTCCCTATCTTTTTACATAGTGTACTGATATCATTCCCTATCTTTTTACATAGTGTACTGATATCATTCCCTATCTTTTTACCTAGTGTACTGATATCATAGTGTACTGATATCATTCCCTATCTTTTTACATAGTGTACTGATATCATTCCCTAGCTTTTTACATAGTGTACTGATATCATTCCCTATCTTTTTACATAGTGTACTGATATCATTCCCTAGCTTTTTACATGGTGTACTGATATCATTCCCTAGCTTTTTACATAGTGTACTGATATCATTCCCTATCTTTTTACATAGTGTACTGATATCATTCCCTAGCTTTTTACCTAGTGTACTGATATCATTCCCTAGCTTTTTACATAGTGTACTGATATCATTCCCTAGCTTTTTACATAGTGTACTGATATCATTCCCTAGCTTTTTACCTAGTGTACTGATATCATTCCCTAGCTTTTTACATAGTGTACTGATATCATTCCCTATCTTTTTACATAGTGTACTGATATCATTCCCTATCTTTTTACCTAGTGTACTGATATCATTCCCTATCTTTTTACCTAGTGTACTGATATCATTCCCTAGCTTTTTACCTAGTGTACTGATATCATTCCCTAGCTTTTTACCTAGTGTACTGATATCATTCCCTATCTTTTTACATAGTGTACTGATATAATTCCCTAGCTTTTTACATAGTGTACTGATATCATTCCCTAGCTTTTTACATAGTGTACTGATATCATTCCCTAGCTTGTTACATAGTGTACTGATATCATTCCCTAGCTTTTTACATAGTGTACTGATATCATTCCCTATCTTTTTACTTAGTGTACTGATATCATTCCCTATCTTTTTACATAGTGTACTGATATCATTCCCTGTCTTTATTATTTAATGCCCTCTGATGACAACATATGCTTTAGCATATATATCGACCTTCATACATTATTATTTCCCCACCAAAATAAATAAATAAATGAATAAATAAATAAAACAATAAAGGGAGGTGCCAGATGAACAACATGATTCAGCATCTTCATAACCCATTTTCAACTACCCCCTTTTAACAGAGTTTAAATGTGAACCCCAGAAGAAATGAGATAATACTGTATGCTTGTCTGATATGGCATATCTTCACCATGTAACTCAATATTCCTATTAATACAGTAGTTATTAGACACGCATTATATAAAAAATATCCAAATCACTTTCCACAACCTCATAACGTCTCGAATTTTTTTCCATGTTTTCCTCCGACCGCTGACCTATCTTTTGTTGCCTTCTATAATGTATTCCTGACATCTTGTCCTCTGTTTCATTGTAAAGTACGTTCTTCCTATGTTCACATTTTCTCACAGTCCCATTCTCATATCTTTGTTTATAGTCATTCTCCACATTCCCTAATTTAGCCTCCACTTTAACTGTGATATTTCCTTTATCCATACCTCTATTTTCACCAGGAAAACCAAGTCATCCACATAAGACAGTGCTATATGAAGCTTAATGCCTTCAGCTTCCTCCCACCCAACCTCTTCCATCTCCATTTCACTCCTCTGCATCACTACATTTGTTATTACTGAAACAAACTCCACTCATTAGGAATCACTGTTGCAAACCCTTTTCCACAGAAATGTTTTCACATAATCACCTGTTCAAATGCACCAAAGTTTTTGTCTTACAATATAATGACTTTAACAATGTATTTTCTTTTCCTGTATCTCATATCCCTTTAATATCCTCCATAACTGTTTGTAATTAACATTATTAGAAGCTTCTCTAACACTGCAAAGCATTAATTTCCCCATATCCCCCCCATTATAATAGCATCTTCTGATTTCTTTATTACCCACATTTCTTTCACTCCCTTTCCTTAAATGTCATATAACCTCTGTCCTTTAATGTCCTTCAAATCACCTATAAATCATTCCTGTATCATCTTCATTATCTATTTTTTTTTCTATCCTTCCATATGAACTTCACAACTATATGAGTTATACTTTCAGTGGTAAATCCTCTAATAGTTATTTCTGTATCAGAAAAAAAGTGTTTCTGTATGTTTCCTGCATCTCCATATAAAGCTTGTATGCCATCTCTCCAGATACTGTCCTCACACCTGACTTATCAAGAAGCTTTTATTAACTCTTGATGCTATGTTGTCCCTATCTTGCCTTCCTTCTTGTTGGTTGGGTTCTGAGCCGATCCTCGGCTCCGACTCGGCTGTATTCTAAAGCTCGAGAACTTCCACTGGCTCAAGGCTAGACCCTATCCCATCATGCCTAGCACTAGTTACCCACATCTTGTTTGCTGCTTGAAGCTTCAAGATTGCTGGAGGCTGACTCAGGCTTAATTTTTGATTTCTCTTATTATATTCTTTACTAAAATCTTAAAATCTTTAAGGAAGTCTTTAATATAGATTAGTAGTAGTTGTTCTAGGATCCCTATCTCCATTTTTGTTGTTGTCCAGGCCGTTGCTTTTTCCTTCAGACCTATACCCCTCCCTAACGAATCCATTTTTAGTTAGAGGATTCACCCTTGCTTTCATCCCACTTCAGTTAGAGGGTTTCCCATTATTCCCTCCTTATCCCTTTTCTGCTTAAGGAGTTAGCCATTTAAGTTAGAGGCTGTTCTCGGTTGGGGGAGTTGTCATTTAACTTAGGGCTCTCCCCCTTCTGTTACCTTCTGTTTCTTTCTATATAAAAAAAATAAGTAAATAATTGTAGACATAGTGTTGTTGTTGTTGTTATTGTAGAGTGGTATACTTCTTTCTTGATACCTATATCTTGTTGCTCTTTGTGCTTATTAACAATGTCAAAAGAAGCACCCAAAAAATCCAAGCCTTTTGGATTCAAAAAGTGTGACTCTTGCTCCCAAAAAATGTCCCGACTGATGGACATATTAGCTGTGTTTATTGCCTGGGAGTGGTGCACCTGCAGGACTTGTGTTCCATTTGTCATGCTTTCAGCGCCAGAGTCCTGCAGGAGCGCAAAAGCAAACTTATATTGAGAGGTTTATTAAAAGGGCCCTTTGACACACCAGTTGAAGGGAATCAGGCAAGAAAACCAGAAAAATCCTCCAGACCAACATCTCCATCTGTTCTGACCTTGGAGCCTTTGAAACAGAAAGACAAATCCTCCAGTTTGTCGGATCTGAAGCCTCTCGGGTCTGACAAGACTTTATCTCCTGTGGTTCCATCAGTGTCCTCAGAACCATCTAGGAGTCACAAAAGAACTAGGTCTCCTTCTTTGAAACCAGTGCATTCGGCTCCACAGTCACCGCTTCTCCAGCCTGTGGTGGGCAGTCACCGATCGTCCACCCACTACTCTCTGTCATCCAGGAGCCTTACAGACAATGATGTGGAGAGGGTGGTGAAGAGACTACTCAAGGCACTGGCTCTCACCAAAATCTTATTGAGCCTAGCCTGTATGGATGTGGAGCCGACTACTCAATACCCTGGATCTTCTATTCCACCTTCGACTCACCTGAGCTTGGAGCCGGAGTGCATGGAAGTCATTGTGGTGGAACCATCAGTTCCAAAAACCTCTTGTCTCTCGGTTCTGACATCCGCACCAATCTCCTTGATTCCTCCTTCTATCAAGGGATCTGGGAGCTGACACTCCTTCGTCGGCTCTGAGGGGGGAAGCGGCATTGGACCCTTGTCTGACCCCACTCTCCCTCTTGGCGTGTCGGCGCAGATGAGCTCAGCTCCCACATTGGGGACCCTCTCAGGCCGGGATAGTGGTGCCTTTGAGGTGATGAGGAGTCTGCTGTCCTCTCAGGCCTCCCTCGACTTCAGCTACTCTGTCCCCTATGGAGCCAGTGTCTTCCCTCTCATCACCCCTCCATTCTAGGTGTAGGGAACCAATGGCCCAGGATGCACCATTGGGTGACCCCCCCCTTCTGAAACCTCCCCAGAACACTCCCTTGAGGAGGTCCCTCAGAAGAGGGCATGTAAGAGGAAGCATGTGGACTCCCCTGGGTCCCTAACATTAGACATGGACTTGGAGGACTCAGAAGGGTCCCCCTGGTCCTCTTCTAGGGATGTCTCATTCTCGTACATCCTGGAAATCCTCAAGCAGAGGGGTGGCTGGAATTCCCTTTCCCCTTCTGAAGATGAGTCCATGTATCTGGATGCATTCGATTCCCGACCCTCCATCTCTTGGGTGTCTTTACCCTTTGACCTGCTGCTAGGGGTAGTAAGTTGAAAGGGGTGGAGCTCTCCGGAATCGATGGAACCAGTTCCACTGAGGCCCAATAAGTTCATAACTGCACCAGATGGCAAACCTTTCCTGACCAAGGATGTGCCAGTTGATGCTATGGTGGTGGCAGTGGCCACTAAGAAGGAATTAACACTTTTATCCATCTGCCAAACAAAGAGTCCCATATGATGGACAGATATGGTAAGCGTATTTTTTCTTCAACGGCTTTTACTCTTAGGTCACTGAATTATTTATCCCATTTCACCCATCTTCAGAGGGATCTCCTGAAAGAGCTAGGAGATACCCTACAGGATCCTACAGCTACAGGAGCTGCAGATAGAACTGCTTCTCAGCTTGCATCCTTATCTTTGGTAGTTAACTCCTCCTTCAGCTTATTTCCTATGCAGCCGATGGAGCGAGCAGGGCTGCAGGCACAGGAGTCGCCTTATGGAGACATTCCTGGATGCACCTTTGTCAATTTGAGGAGCCCTTCAAGTTCTCCTTTACTAATTCCCCTTTTGATGGCTCATTGTTGTCCGGCCTAAGGTAAAAGAGAATCTAACCAGGTGCGAGCAGGTTGGCAAGACTCTCTCTGCCATGGGAGCATGTTTTTCTGTGCCTTCTAGACCTTATCCCAAAGGTCAGAAATGCAGAAAAAGTGATTCCGGAAATCCCAGGTAGTTTCGCCTGACATACGTGGTGATTTTTCCCCCCTGGGCAGTGGAGGGAATAATAATGGGAGACACCACCCTCACAGCAGAGGGGGTTCGCAGAGTCAGGGCAACAGACATACATTCTCTGGTAGGCCCTTCCAGCACTACTGAAAGGAGACCCGCCTGTCCACCTCTGGAGGCAGTCAGGGGATGATTGTCACTGTACCCAGAAGCCTGGCAAAATATCGCAAAAGACACATGGGTACAGTCGATAATATCCAGGGGATACAGTATTCCTTTTGCCATGCCACCTCTCCCCAGGAAACAAAAATACATCCCAGATATGCCACCCAATCTAAGGGGACAAGTAACTCTAGAAGTTCAAAGATTGCTAAGAAAACGAGTCATCCAGAAAGTCCCCACTGACCAAATCAGGTCCAGAACTTACTCAAAGTTCTTTATAGTACCAAAGAAAACAGGGGACTGGAGGCCCATTTTGGACCTCAGCAGACTCAACAAGTCTGTCAAGAAGACAAAGTTCCAGATGGTGACACTGCAGTCCATACTTCCCTTCTGGGAAAGGACAATTTATGTGCTTCATCGATCTCCAGGATGCGTACTACCATATCAAGATGAACAGGCGATCCAGGAGATTTCTACGCTTCTGACTGGGAGCCAGTCACCTCCAGTTCAGACCTCTGCCCTTTGGCCTCACCACAGCCCTCAGGGTGTTCACCAAATGCATGGCAGTAGTCACGGCTCATCTGAGCTGTCTAGGATTCCTGGTGTTTCCATATCTGGACGACTGGCTCCTTACCGCTACCACCAAGCATCGACTAACCGAGACAAGGGACACCACAATCCGCCTCTGCTCTCAGCTAGGCATCACTATAAACTACAAAAAGTCTGCCTTGTTTCCCTGTCAATATATTACATTTATAGAGACAGATCTAGATACAAAGACATGATAGCAAAATTGCCTCAGGAGAGGATGTCGACCATTCGACGCCAGGTTGCAGGTTTAATCAGGAGGTAAAAGACTTAAGGAAGATTTGTTCTAAAAGTCCTGAGCTCAATGGCAGCAGCAATAATGCTAGTTCCCTTGGGATGCTTCCACATGAGGTTATTGCAGTGGCTCCTGTTTGCTCAATGGTCCATGCAAGATCTACCCATGTCCCATGAAATTCTCATCATGGAGAACTGCAAGAAGGACCTAAAATGGTGGCTTCACTCCACACAGCTGACGATAGGCAGACCATTCATCCTCCTCCAACCAGTGGCCACAGTGACCACGGACACTTCCCAGATAGGGTGGGGGCATTATCTGGGACAGACTGTTCATGGGACTTGGAAAGAACATGAGTACCACTTGCACATAAACGTCCTTGAGATGAGAGTGGAGCTCCTGGCATTGCAAGCACTTCACAGGTCTCTCCCCACCAGGATGATTGTAATTCAGACAGTCAACATGTCAGTGGTATGGTACATCAACAAGCAAGGTGGAACCAGATCCTACCCCTTGTGTCGAGAGGCTGTAAGAGTATGGCAATGGGTGATGTCTTTCCCATGCTTTCTGATTGTGATGCACATTCTGGGGAAATCCAGCATGATAGCGGACAAGCTAAGCAGGGCTATCCTTATGCCTCATGATTGGTCCCTGAAACAGGATATTGTGAACCAGATTTCCCACCCGGATGATTGTAATTCAGACAGTCAGCATGTCAGTGGTATGGTACATCAACAAGCAAGGCGGAACCAGATCCTACCCCTTGTGTCAAGAGGCTGTAAGAGTAAGGCAATGGGTGATGCTTCCCAACGCTTTCTGATTGTGATGCACATTCCAGGGCAATCCAGCATGATAGCGGACAAGCTAAGCAGGGCTATCCTTATGCCTCATGAGTGGTCCCTGAAACAGGATATTGTGAACCAAATTTTTCGCAAGTGGGCCAGCTTTGCTGCAATCTTTTTGCCACATTCATCAATGCCAAATGCAGCAGCTATTTTTCCATAGTCCCCCCACTGGGACAATCACCCAGGGATGCACTTGTTCATGATTGGCCCCCGGGACTTCTGTATGCCTTTCCCCATTCCCTCTGATACCCAAGGTTCTTCAGAAAGCAAAATCAGTGAGTTGCAAGCTAATATGCTTTGCCCCCTACTGGCCTCATCAAATCTAGTTCACATTTCTATGGCCCCACCTTCAGGAGGAGCTTTGGATTCTGGACCCAGTTCCAGATCTGCTGATGCATCAGTCGGGCACACTTCACCCTTCCTTACAGACCCTCAAGCTGACAGCTTGGTTCCTCCACTTCCCATCTTAGCCAGGCTTCCTGACATCTCCCCGGCAATACAACATATTTTAATTTCCTCTCACAAATCCTCTGCAAGAAAACTATATACTAGCAAATGGAAATGGTCCTCTTGGTGGGCAGCCAAAAATAATATTGATCCTTTTACTGCACCTATTTCAAAGATCCTAGAATTCCCCGCTGAAACTTTTAACCAAGAAGTTGCAGCAGCAGCAGCTATCCGAGTTCAACTGGCTGCTATTTCCAACTTTCATGTGGGAGAAATGGGTTCCACAGGCTATGCAAAGCTTTTCTGAGGGGTACTATCCTTTTGAGACCCCCAATAAGAGAACCACTTCCTCCTCTGGATATAAATTTAGTCCTTGCTACCTTGATTCTTCCTCCGTTCGAACTGGCTAGTTCTTGTTCTCTAATATTTTTGACTTGGAAAACGATTTTCTTGATTGCCATTACCTCACCTGGGAAGGTATTAGAATTACAAGCTCTAGCCATTCATTCCCCTTATTTAATTTTTCAGAAAGATAGGGTTTCTCTCAGACCCAACCCCTCCTTCCTACCAAAAGTTTTCTCAGATCAATCTGAATCAATCAGTAGAACTACCTGCATTCTTTCCGAACCATGGCAACAAGGCAGAGTATAAACTCCACCAACTGGATATTCATAGACAATTACGTTTTTACTTGCACAGGACACAGGAATTCAGACAATCTGACCAATTGTTTGTATCCTTTGCAGAAAACAGAAAGGGAACTTCAGTCTCAAAAGTAACTTTATCAAAATGGCTGTCAGACACCTTCACTTATGTCTATAACTCACAGAACAAACAACTGCCAAGGAAAATTCGAGGACACTCAACCAGGGTCTTGTCTACCTCTACTGCCTTTCAGGCCAGGCTGCCTTTAGACTCAATTTGTGTGGCAGCTACGTGGGTTAACCCCGATACGTTCATCACTCATTACAAAGTAGCTATGGCCTCCCGGAACAGGGCATCCTTTGGTTCCACGGTTCTGAAAAGTCTATTCCATTGAGCCACCCAAGAAGAAGGTGCTGGGGATGCAGGCCCAACCAACAAGAATGAAGGCAAAATAGGGACAACATAACATAAAGAAGTTATGTACTTACCATAACATTCCATGTTTGTTGTCCTTGATCTTGCCTTCCTTCTTGCAGCCCACCCGACTTCCCCCTCCTGGAGGATCGAGAGGAATCATCCATCTTTTGGTTATATAGGCCTTGATTCCCTTCCTGCCTTATGAGTTGGGTAGACTTAAGAGTTTTTCTACTTATGGCTTGGTGGTTTTCTTATATATGTATGTATATTTACACACACACACACACACACACACACACATATATGTATATATATATATATATATATATATATATATATATTTATATATGCCTGTAGTTTATATATCTGCATATTGCAGTCTAGTATTATGGGTTATCACAAATTAGACCTGGGTAACCAGCACTAAGCATGATGGTATAGGGTCTAGCCTTGAACCAGTGGAAGCTCTCGAGCTTTAGAATATGGCCGAGTCAGAGCCGAGGATCGGCTTCAAACCTAACCAACAAGAAGGAAGGCAGGATAAAGGACAACAAACATGGAACTTTATGGTGAGTACATAACTTATTTTTTTCTAACTTTTCCATCCAAATCTGTCTTTGTTTATTCATTAAAGGTATAATATTTCACTCCCTGACTACTTCCATCCTTTCTCCCTTACTCCATCTTTCCAGTTATTGCATTATAAACCCCATAATCTCTTACTGGTATTATTTCAAAGCTTCCTTTTCATCCATTGCTTTTGTCATCAAAATCACCTCTCCTGTCCTCTCCTCTTTGTCAGAAAAGGATTCACCAGCTTTATCTTCACTTTAAAAATGCCTTTCATATTTAATCATGTCTGTCATGCTTTCTCTCTGTCTTCTGATTTACATACTTCTCCTGCCTTTTCAAATTCCTCCTTATTTTTGTATTTTAATTCTTCCCCTTCTCCAACTCCACTTTCTCTATCTCCAAATAAACCCTATTACATTTCTCTTTAAATGTCATCCACCACTCTTTCCATAGTTGTTAAAAGTCCCTCTACCTGCAAACTTGCCTGTGATATAAATGGTACCTGCTGGAGAGACAATTATGTATCCCAGAGACTACCCCTTTTCTGGAGTAGGCTTCCCATCCATGTGAAGCAGAGTTCCTCCCTAACCCAATTCAAATGGATGGGAAGCAGAAAATTCATCCCTGGCTTGGCACCTATATCTGAAAAGGACATGAGCAGCATGTAAATGGTTCATCTCCCATACCCGTGCTTGTAAATGTTTCATCTTCCAAGGCCCTGCTTATACTTACCAAGGGTAACAGAATTTGTCATTGATTTGGAATGCATGGCTAGGCTTAAAAAGGCCCTAATGATCGTTAGCCTAGTAAACAATGAGCCCATGAACTTTCAGTAATTCTCAATAATTCTCTCTGACATATTCTTAAAACCCTTCCTCACATCCTCAAAGACCTTCTGTCATTTCCACCTGATGATCATTAAAAGAAACACTGATTGCCCCACCTGTTATTTGTTTCAGAATGTCTGAAAATACTGCATAATCTCAGTATGTATAGTGATTGTACAACATTCCTCATAGTCCATAGTATAGGTATCATCCATAATTTTAAAATGGTTTGTCTCCTTCAGAAATACATCTTTTGACCAATAAATATATTATGTCACTTTTAACACTCAAGCACCCATCAAATTTTGACACAGTTAACATCGATACTTACTAGAGAAAGGCACCATCTTTTGACTTAGCTTTTCTGCCTTTCTTCATAGGAATCCCCAGTAGTGTGCTCGCATTCCCCTCAGCAAAAGTTACATCCTGTGTCTTGGCCAACCTCCAGTCAACCCAAGGCTGTGTCGTTGCCCTGCACTGTGAGACCCTGCATTGGTGGAACACTAAAGTGCTTTCAGTTACACTAATTCCCGTCAGAAAAAGTTACATCCTGTGTCTTGGCCAGCCTCCAATCAACCCAAGGCTGTCTCGTTGCCTTGCACTGTGAGACCCTGCATTGGTGGAACACTAAAGTGCTTCCATCTACTCTAGTTCCCCTCAGCAAAAGTTACATCCTGTGTCTTGGCCAACCTCCAATCAATCCAAGGCTGTCTCATTGCCCTGCACTGTGAGACCCTGGGTCAGTGAAACACTAAATTGCTTTCAGCTAGACTAGTGTATGTTAGAGTTGTATTTAATCTGTCCTCCAAACTGAAGACTGTTTCCCCTTTCACTGTGCGCGTGCACACTACTGGTACCCCCCCCCCCACACACACATTTCTCTCTTCCTATAGTACTCCTAGGTCAATTACTTAAAACTACTTTCTCTTGGAAAAAGTTTACCTATGTACCTGCAGCCCATACTTCTTTTGTTTTTCCCTGCAGAACTGGTGGTCCTTTTCACCACTCTGCACTAGATTAGTAGTATAACATTTGTAGTTATTAGGTAAATACTGCACCACATTGACCTGGAATTAACTTAGCTTGGTTTCCTGTTTTCTTTTTAGCAGCTGGCTTAGTCCAGTTTTTCTGACTCTCAACCTTGCATTACTTTGTGTCTATCCCTTCCTCACCTTGAACCTGCACACCTCCCCACCCACTCCTGCTTAATTACAGAGGTATCAAAAAGCCTGATGTAGAAAGGCACCATTTTTTGATTTAGCTTTTCTGCCTTGCTTCATAGGAATCCCCAGAAGTGTGCTTGCAATACAAGTTGCTCACTGCCCTCTGGGTGGCTCCATACTATTAGTGCATCCAAGTGCCCCACCTGCCCAGTAGGTGGCTCTATACTTTTAACTTTAGGGTCTCTAAATCCCTTTACCTCTTCTTCATCGAATCCCCCTAACACAGTTCTTATTCATCTCTTTGTTATTGTTCTCTCTCACACTGTGGTCCCAGTATAACCATAGAAATATCTCCTTATATCACTGCTATAATCCCACTTATTTTTTTAAGCCCCTTACCTTCTTATATATCTCACCACACTTACCTTCAGACTTCAGCGCTCCACTGATTGTTCTCTTTGATCTTCTTCTTCTTTTGGCTCTACCCACTCCGTTCGCCCTGCAGGCTCACTCTGCTCCACTACCCTGCCCCCAATTTCCACCCACCCCCAGGTGTCCTACACTTACCACCTTGCCACTCCTACTCATCAGAATCAATCAGCATTAACCAATCTCTCACAGGACCCAGCCCTATTACTCAAACTCTCTCCAGTATCTCACTATGTGCTAATTATAAACACCCCAACTCTATTTTAAACAAGCATTACTCAAATGCTCCTACAATGCCTCCACATACTTTTAATAAATCTTCAGACTCAAAGCTTATTTGCTGCTTAATACCCCCCTTATAATTCTCTATCTTCTCACAGCCTATGAATACCAACCCCTCCCTGGCACCCACTACCCTAGAACCCAAACCAGTACTACTAATCAGCCACGTAATTCTAACCAACCACTACCCCACCTCTCATCAAACTCTTCTAATGCAAAAACTCAACATCCCATTCGTGCTTCATATATTAATCCTAGAACTAAATACTACCACAAACTCTTTTTAAAACTCCAGAAACTTGCTATTAGATTACTACCTAATCTCATAGTGGATGGTGACATCCACTCTAACCCAGGTCCAACCCTACCTGTTACTATCAGCCCCACAAATAACACCAGTACTAGCCTACGAAACTCGTATCACCTAAACATTAGAAGTATAAACAAGAAACTTCACTACTTACATGCCCTCCTAGATGTCCACTCCCCTGATATACTATGCCTTACCGAGACCTGGCACAAGCCTACTACCATTGATAATGAGATTATACCCCCAGGGTACAATATATTAAGACTTGATCGCATCTCTAAGAAAGGAGGGGGTAGCCATCTTGTATAAATCCACTTTGGAAGTATCCAAAACTAGTACCCCAAATGCCTTGTTTACTAACAGTGCAGAAAAACTCATCACAAAGGTCCACCTCAACAAATGCAAATCTATAAACATTGCATGTATCTATATTCCCCCAGGTGACAACACAAATACCTTGGAGGGTATCCTCCAATGGCTCTCCACTAACTGCCCCCAGGAAACTATTATTCTCGAGGATGTTAATATCGACTGGAATACTTGCTCTTCAGACTTCCCCTCCACCCATATAAATTTGCATGGTTTCTCCCAGATGATATCTTCCCCAACCAGAATCAACAAGCCTAACACAAAAGAAAGTATCCTAGACTGGATATTAATAAACAATCCACCCCAGATGTATAAAACAGGCACCCAACCTGAGGACTTTAGCGATCACTTCCTGACCTATATAATCAGGAAAAGAAATGACATCCCTCAACAATCTTCCTTTAAAACCATTAGAAGTTGTAAGAACTTTATTCAGACTAAATTTCAGAATGAACTTAACACATGTGACTGGTCCAGCCTATGGCTACTTCCACTAGATGAAGGGGTTTCATACTTTAACTCTACATTTCTTGCTATCCTGGATAACCATGCTCCCCCATGCACTATCAGAACCAATAACAAAGTAGCACCATGGCTGTCCAATGATACAAAACAAAAAATTATTAGCAGAAACAAAGCGTGGACCTCCTGGAGAACCACTAAGTCCCCAAAAGACCACCTTATATATAAATAGCTGAGGAATGATGCAAAGAAGTCTATTATGCTAGACACTAGACAAAAATAATTACTACTGTAATCTGCAACAAAAGCACCAAAATCAACCACAAAAATTCTGGTCAGGCATAAACAAACTTCTCCACTCAGGCCAATCAACTACCTCTACCCCCTTAACTACCCTCCAACAACCTCCTAAAATTGTTGCTAACACCTCTAACACTTTCTTCACAGAAACTGTGCAATCCCTAGCCAGTAAGCTATCTCCCTATACCCCAAGTACCACCAACCCCACACCTGGTAATAAGAGCCCCTTTAAGCTTGATCCAGTACCAACATCTTTAATTAAGTTCCTACTTAAAAAATTGAAACCCACCACCCTTTCAGCAGACCTACTACCTGCAGAATATCTCCAAAAGGGCGCTAATGAAATAGCATACCCCATATCAATTTTAATCAATAGAACTATCCACGAAGCCTATATCCCCCACATCTGGAAAATCTTCCACATTGTTCCTCTTCATAAAGGGGGAGATTCCACTGAACTTTCAAATTATAGGCCTATAGCCATTCTGTTTCCCTTGGCTAAAATAATGGAAAAATGTATCCACAAGCAATTTCTTGCCTATCTGAATCAAAACACTCTCCTAGCCCCCTCCCAGCATGGATTTAGACCTTGTCATAGTACAACCTCAGCACTTCTCTCCTTCTCCCATACAATAAATCAAAACTGTAATGACAACAAGCTCTCCTCAGCCCTCTTCCTTGACCTATCCAAGGCATTTGATATGGTAAATCACCAGCTACTCTTAAACACATTAAAATCACTCTCCATAGATAACCTAGCATAGATAACCTAGCAATTACCTGGTTTCATTCTTACCTAAGTGACAGACGAGCTGTACTATGGAAGAATAACCTATCGTCCCTTTTACCAGTCACCTTTGGAGTCCCACAGGGATCTATATTAGGTCCCCTCCTAGTCTCCATATTCATTAATGACCTGTACAAAGTCATCCCTGATGCAACTTGTATTCAGTATGCAGATGACTCAACCTTAATCTGCTCTGCCACCTCCCCCACAGATTTACAATCTTTGTCCCAAATCACTATCAACAAAGTAGAGAACTGGCTCACTGTTCGCCAACTACTATTAAACCCAAATAAAACCAAACTATTACTCTTCTTCCCCACTCGCAAGGTCCCCTCACCACTTCTCACCATAATATCTAACAATGGTAAAATAATTTCCCCAGAACCTAGTACTAAACTACTGGGAGTGATCATTGACAACATCCTCAAGTTTGGTGCTCACATAGACAAAACTATTAAAACAGCTAATAAAAAATTAGGCTCTTTATACAGGATTAAACCATTCCTAACCCCATCTGCTAGAACTGTTATTGCTAGTACACATCTGCTATCAACCCTTCTTTATGCCTCACCCATCTTCGGAAACCTAGGCAAATCAAACCTCAATAAATTAACTAGGTGCTACAATAACATTGCCAGATTTGCCACAGGATCAGCTTATAGAACCCATCACTGCCTTAACCTTCAATTGTTAAACTAGCTTGAACTAACCTACCAATTGCAATATAAACAACTAATAGTTGTTCACAAAATCCTCTACCAACCAGACAGTACACCCATACTGAAAAATATTATTACCCCTACAGTAACCTAAAATCCCTTCGCTCTTCCAAAAAATTGCTAGTGCAAACTGTTAAAACCAGCAATTCAGCTGGTGAATCAATATTCTCCAACTCTGCTGGTAAAAACTGGAACCTACTTCCTGCTGAACTCATCATTGACCCCTCCTTGTCCCAATTCAAAAAATCTCTTAGGAAACACCTAAAAATGCAGTGGCTTTGTCCCTGTACAAACCCTGGCTAACCCCCACTCAAACATCATTCATAAATGAGAACCTCATTACAAGAATAAAACTCTGACTCTCAAACTGTTTAAAAATCCTGTGTATCACCCACCTACTGGAAAGATTTAGTTAACACTACACCATGTATGATAACCACCTTAATATATGTGTTTTCCTTTTTCAGATTAAATCTTTAACTATTTATTTCTCAGCTACTTGCTTCCAACCTTTGCTGTGTATATGTGAGAAAAACATGTACCTGTGTGTACATATCGTTAAACAAATCTCAGTTTTGTGATACCTCACTGTAATAATTTCACTGTATTTACACTTGTTTTTGTACATTTGGAGCTTTTCTCCCCGGGCCTCCACTGAAAATGGACCTGTATCCAGTCTGACTTTCCTGGTTAACAAATGTAAAATAAAATAGTTGGAACTCATTCTTTCATTCTAGCAGGAGGCTTTTTCTGTCTGGTTTTTTTACCTTCCATCACAGTTCTGCCATTGTTTGTATTCTTCCCTAAGACTATATGATTGTATTAGTGAAGTGTATAACATGTATTTTTCATTTTGTGCTTGTATCTGAGATTGAATCAACATACGTATTATACTGTTATTTATAAATGTTGAGCTTTTCTCCCAGCCCTCCCCTGGATAAGGACATTTTGACCAGTCAGACTTTCCTGGTAATCAAATGTAAAACAAACAAACAAACAAACAAACAAACAAACAAATAATTTCCTTACTCTGATTCCTATGAACAAGGGGAGATTAGGCTGTCTGTATTTTGTGGTTACATTGTGGGTAGATGAGGATAAGGAAAGGCTTGAGGAATTTCTGAGGAAGTCAGAAGGTAAAAGATTACCAGATGATCAGGATATGTATCTAAAACTGGATAAGTCATTTGGGGTGGATATTCTTGTTAGTTTGTTGGCTTTCTGACAGAAATGTTTGGGGATGTAAAGAATAGAGAAGTTTATTTAGCTTTTAGTTGTTTCTACATTTCCCAGGGCTCATCAAATAGTTTCATTAGGGATTTAAGTTTTTTGGTGAGCCATTCAGTACTGGGGGTATTTTACTAGCCTTAAGATCATTGGAGTTGAGAGTAGTAAATTTGTTAGTTTTTTGGCAGTAATGTTAGCATCAGAAAGGGGGAGTATTGGGGACCAGTCAATAGTAGCAAACTTTGAGTGTAAAAAGGGGATTTTTTGAGAGGGCTTAGGGCTGAAAGATATTAACCTGGGGTAATTTAGCTTGTAGATTTTATAATGAGAATGTGATGGAGCAAAATTGGGTGGGTGGGTGGGTGACTGGAGATAGGATGAATATTTTTGGGATGAGTTGTAATAATGAGGTCAAGAAGTGAATGGTGGTGGCATTTGGGGCTGGATGTAGCTGGGATGGCTTCTATTTGGAGAAGGCTGAGATCTGGAAGAAATACAGTTATATCATGATTGATTGGGCCCAGAAGGTTTAGGTTAAAGTCATCGGGATGGTAATGCATTCATATGGTTCTATGTGAGAAAGCATGGACAAGAGTATTTTTTTTAACTTGTAGAATGAAGTGGGAGGAGGGGGGAGATAAACAATAACCAGGTACAATGGCTATGGAGACTTGAATGAAAGTTTATTTAGTACCCAGTTGGAGTTGTTGTCGGTGGATGCATTGTCTTTGGAAATAACTGAGATGTTAATAGAAGATTTGTGCAGTAGTATAACATGTCCATTAGGTCTAGTGACTGGCAGGTGAAGAATACCCAGGGAAGAAATTATGTACATCATGATAATGGTTATTTTTTAGCCAAGACACAATTATTGCTAGGAGATCAGGGGAGTGGCAGTTCAGAAAAGAGTTTATGTTGGTCTTACTCCTAATGCTTTAAGCATTACAAAGTGTACATTATAGACAGATAGCCTGACTTTGGAGTGTTTGTGGGTTTGTGAACCTGAAAGAGGTTTAGAGATGATGCCATTGAGGTGGGAGAGAGAAAAATAGCACAATTTGAGAATGGAAATACAAGAAGTAGGTGATGTATGACAGAGAAAATGTGCAATGTTGTCAGAGACATAGATTTTAATGTGGTCAGACTAATGGTGCATGAGTTGGGAAAATAGCTGCTGTAGAATGTAGTATATGAGAATGAATAATATTAGAGTAAGGGTGAGATGGCAAATATTATAGTAGTGGGTCAGCATTTGATGTTCAGAGGTCTGAGGATGTGCTTTGACACAAACTTGTGTGTCTTGAGTAGAGTGCAAAATGTAGTAGTATTTGAATGTGTTGAGTGGCTTTAAGAGCTTAGCCAAAAATGAGCTTTTGGGTGTGGTATAGAAAGGTTAAATTTGAGTGTCAGGGTAGGGGGTCCTGGGAAATTGGGGTTGGGGGAGCAAAGGGGGTGACTCCCCCAAACCTCCAGGTGCCAATCATTCAGAAGTTGCTCAGTAGATCTGTGAGGGTTGCACCTGCCTGAGAAGGATTAACATATAAGTATAATATTTTTGTGTGTGTGTACAGCTAAAGGCAAGGGCAATATAAACTAAACAGATAGCCAAAGGTGGTTAATAATAATAATAATAATAATAATAATAATCAAGTATGTTCACTTCAAATAAAAATCATACACTAAGTAATGCAGGAACAGTTTGGGTACTTAGAGTGGATGGAAACAAAATTATTATAACCTCAGGGAAGCAAGGGTTTTGACCACAACTGGAAGTTATTAGCTTATTGTCTCTGATAGCAGCATCCATGATAAAAAGGATTGCTGAATAAGTGTCACAGCTGCAGATTAACATTTAGCTCTTTAGCTTGACTTGGCTGGGTGGGGTGTGATAACTGAGAGATGTATATGTGCAGGCTGCCTGGTACTGTTTTATAGAACCTGGCTGCAGAAAAGGTGTGTTGCTGCTGAAAATCGAGACTAGGTGACTTGTATATGGGAAATATTCAAATCTGAAGTAGGGACTTCATTTGTCAGCAACCTTTGGGTCTTGGATCCGACTTCGGATCCGAGCCTACAACTTATTTTACAGCTTATGGATCCGAGCTCCTAGCTCCTCCCCTTACCCATAATCCCCTGACAACCCTGATTGACCTCAGATCTAGTTTGCCGCTCTTAGAAGAGACAGCTGGATTTTAGAGCTCCTGGCAACTTACCAGATAAGTCTTCAAAACTTGTCAAATTAGAAATCTCTTTTTGGTTTAATTGAATAGTGTGCGTGGTTTAGGATCCCTTTTCGTTAATTTCATTATTTTTTAGTGTAATTCCTCCCCTCGCTGGTTCGTAGAGTGTGTGTGTGTTGCGTGTGTTTTTGGGGCCTGGTGTGTTTGTGTAGTTTACTTTATTTTTTCTAATGTCGGAGGCCCCAAAACGCATTTTTTCTAAGTGCACCGAGTGTGGCCATAAGCTTTCACCGGCGGATGGCCACACTCGGTGTGTTCGGTGCCTTGGGGTTGAACACCTGTCCTCTGGGTGTTCCATTTGCACAGTGTTCAACTCCAGGGCACTGAAAGAGCAGAGGTCAAAGCTGATCCTGGTGGGACTTTTGCCCCCGGATTCGGCTTCGGCCTCCGGTACTCCCGTGGCTCCTCCTCAGTCCTCGGTGGTAGCCACTCCTGCCCCCTTCCCACTAAGACGCCGGAGGAAAGGGAGGCCAGAAGGGAGAAAAGGAGGGAGAAGCACCACAAGCGGCGGGCCGAGGCCTCCACTTCGGCCCCCCAGCTAAGCGGGCTTCTCCCTCCACAGCTTACAGGTCCCCCCCTCCTCGGATCCGATCCCCTTGCTTTTCCCCGGGACCTGAGTAGGAGAAGACCCGATCTCCGTCGAGGTCATCAAGGCGGCATTCCCGGCCCACCTCGGTGGCCTCGTCGAGATCTACTTACAGTCTTTCTGATGCAGACTTGGACCAGATGTTGAGAAGGTTCATCCAGGCCCAGCTGCAGATGGGAGTGCTCTTGCCCCCCCCCTTTGCGGGGGAGCTCGACACCCTTTTTTGCCCCGATAGCTCCTTCTCCGACCCGCTTCCCGGGTTCGGAGCGCTCGGAGCCGGGCAGTGTTGAAGCTGGGGGTGGGTCGGCGCCGACAGTACTGGGTACTTCGGATCCGACCCTGCCCTCGAGTCTGTCGGGTCCTTCATCGGATCCAACCTCTCGGAGCCATGGGCCGAGCTTCGAACCCGAGGGATTCAGTGTGCCTTTGGCTCCGTCCACGTCAGAGTACATGGGTCCTTCGGATCCGATGGCCTCGGCGTCGGTTCCGATCCCTTCATCATATCCGAGTGGGAGTCGGCTTTCGTACCCCAGGGAGAGTGGCTCCCCCTCGGCCTTCGATGCAGTAGAGAGGGCTCTGTTGAGAGCATCCTGACCCCCAGTCCTTGCATCGGCTCCACCCTGCACTCCCTCTCTGCTGGGTCAGGCTTCCATCACCCGGCCACAGAGACAGCCTGCTTCGATGTCCCAGGTTGTTCCACTGGAATAGGATATTGCTGGTGAGACCTCCTCGGACAGTCCCCCCGAGGTAGTGCCTCGCAAGCACAAGTGTAAGAGGAGACACGTGGACTCCCCTGAGTCCTTAACAGAGGATACGGACTTGGATGAAGGGGAAGGCTCCCCAAGGTCACCCCCCCGAGGATGTCTCCTTTGGAGACATCATGGAAATGCTCAGGATCGGGGGGGGTCTGCCCTCAAGGCTTCCTCCGATGAGTCCGTGTTCCTGGAGGCATTCAAAGCAGGCCCGTCAACCTCTTGGGTATCCCCTCCGGCTGACCCTCTGGTGGACCTTATCACCACCAGGGCGTGGAAGGAGCCGGACACTGTGGAGCCAGTCCCCAAATGCCCAGATAGAATTTTGAGTCCCCCTGCAGACCGGTCCCATTGGAGCAAGGGTCCCTCCGTAGATGCCATGTTGATGGTGGCAGCCACTAAGAGGGAATTAGCTCAGGAGAGCCCCTCGGTCCATCCACCAAGCAAGGAGTCCCACTCGATGGATCGCCTTGGGAAGCGGGTATTTAGTTCAGCGACCTTCTCAGTAAGGTCCCTGAACTACATGGCACATATCATCAGGATGCAATGAGATCTTATCAAATAATATGCTGCTTCCCCCCCCAGAGTCCATGTTGGCAGAGGAGAAGCAGTTGTACTCCACTCGTATGGCCACTCTAAGATCTGTTTCAAATACCTCTATGTGGCATTTGTCCCACACCACAGAGGGAGCTGCTAGAGCCAGCAGAGCGGGTCTAGTCATGAGACGTCAGGCCTGGCTCCGACATTGTGCCTTCATGGAGCCCTTTAAGGCATCCTTTGCGAATGCCCCCTTTGATGGTTCTGCCTTGTTTGGCAAGACCGTTCGCGAGACACTTGTCCAGAGCGAAAAGGATGGGAAGACGTTGTCTGCCACCAGAGTCCACTTCTGTGCTCCCCAGAGGTCCTTCTCCAAGAACCAAAAGGGACAGAAGAAGATGTGGTTCTGGAAATCGCAACATTCCCATCCTGCTCCGGACAACCAGTCCTTCCATGGCAGAGGAGGACAGGGAGGATGCCGGCCTAGAGGCAGAGGGGCCCCGAAAAATTTTGGGTCCAACGAAACCTTCTCTGATCGGCCCACACAGCAGCCCTGAGGGGTTGCCTGACTGCTCCACTCTGGAGGCAGTCGGGGGCGCTTCTCAAAGCACCTGGCGGCTTGGGAGTCCATTACGTCAGATCACTGGGTGCTTCATATCATATCCAGCGGTTACAAAATTCAACTGCACCATGTCCCCAGACTCAAAAACCTCCCCGATGTACCACCAGATCAGAGGAAGGCGGCAGCTGCAGAAATTCAGCAGCTGCTAGAAAAAAGAGCCATCCAGCCCGTCCCCCCAGATCAGCTCGGATTAGGGTTTTACTCCAGGTTCTTTATGGTGCCCAAAAAGATGGGGGACTTGAGACCGATTCTCGACCTTTCACTCTTGAACCTGTCAGTAACCAAAGAAAAATTCCGGATGGTCACCCTTCAATCCATTCTCCCCCTCTTGCGGGAGAGCGACTGGATGTGCTCAATAGACCTCAAGGATGCGTACTACCACATTTTAATGAACAGACGATCCAGGAGGTTTCTCCGCTTCTGGCTGGGAGCCAGTCACTATCAGTTCAGGGTCCTTCCCTTTGGTCTCACCACAGCCCCCAGGGTGTTTACCAAAGTGTTAGCAGTGATAGCGGCCTACCTGAGACTCCAGGGAATGCAGGTCTTCCCATACCTGGATGACTGGCTCCTGTCCGCCCCAACAAGGCATCTACTCTGCGCAGCCAGAAATTACTTTCTCCAGCTAGCTCCCCAACTAGGCATTACGATCAACATGGACAAATCCTCCCTTGCTCCGACACAAGTGATAGAGTTCATAGGGGCCAATTTAGATACGAGAAGTCTGCGAGCGTTCCTCACTTCGGAGCAACTTCAAAACCTGAGGTTTCATGTGCGGGCCATCCTCCAATCAAAAGCCCCACCGGCGGAATTGGTCCTGAGAGCGCTAGGCTCCATGGCGGCAGCAATAACTCTTCTTCCATGTGCTCGTCTGAATATGAGGGTGCTACAGTGGACCCTTTTAGTCCAATGGTCCTTTCAGTTTCTTCCCCTCAGTCACCCTATCTCACTCAGCAAGGCTTGCAGGAAGACCCTCTTATGGTGGCTCCAGTCCCCGGACCAACATACGGGACGACCCTTCTGCACGCCGCCTCCCCTCGCCACGGTGACCACGACGCCTCTCGCCTCGGGTGGGGGGGCATTGCTCAGGCAGAACAGTCCAAGACACATGGAACGACACAGAGACCTCCTTGCATATCAATGTTCTGGAGATGAGGGCGGTGCTGTTGGCATTGCAAGCACCTCAGAACCTTCTCCCCGTAGGAACTATTGCAATACAGACGGACAACATGTCAGTTGTCTGGTACACCAACAAACAGGGGGGAACCAGGTCCTACCCTCTCTGTTGAGAGGCCATGAGGGTGTGGGAATGGGAGATCTCCACCAACCACTTCCTTATCGCAACGCACATTCTGGGACGGTTCAACATTCTGGCGGACAAGCCCAGCCACACTATTCTTTCCCCTTACGAGTGGTCTCTCAGTTCCCAGGTAGCAAAGTGGATTTTTGCCGAATGGGGGCAACCCTGCTGCGATCTTTTTGCCACTCCCACAAATATGAAATGCTCCAGCTTCTTCGCTCTGATTCCCCCCTCAGGGAAACCCCGAGAGATGTTCTAGTGCATGCTTGGCCTCCTGGTCTACTTTATGCCTATCCTCCTCTACCCCTGATGCTGAAACCTATACAGAAAGCATCTCGGTTGGAGAGCAGAATGATCCTCATTGCCCCATTCTGGCCTCGTCAAACTTGGTTCCCTTACCTGTGGTCTCATCTGGTGAATCCTCCCTGGATTCTGGATCCCATTCCGGATCTAATATCCCATCCCTTAGGTCTACTGACCCCGAATCTGGACAACCTGAAGCTGACAGCTTGGCTGCTCCAGTTCCACTCTTAGTCAGGACACCTGGCATCTCTTCACCAGTTAAAGCCATCTTGGTGGCAGCACATAAACCTTCCACTAGAAAAGTCTATTGCAGTAAATGGAAGCGTTTTTCCATCTGGGCGGAACATCATAACATAGATCCCTTCACGGCTTTGTTACTGTCCGTCTTGGATTTTCTCACCGGACTTTTTCAATGGGGAGCTAGCTGTTCTACGGTCAAGGTTCAATTGGCAGCCATTTCTCATTACCATGTGGGACATGAGACAGGTCCTTTGATGACTGCGAAATTATGTAAAACCTTCCTCAAGGGTACCTTCCTGCTCAGGCCTCCCGTCAAGGAAGCTGTACCCCCTTGGGATCTATCACTAGTCCTTCAAGCCTTGACTGCCCCTCCCTTTGAACCAGCTGCCTCGGTTGAACTTAAATATCTTTCCTGGAAAACGGCATTCCTTGTTGCCATCACTTCAGCGAAAAGAGTTTCCGAACTTCAGGCCCTTTGTGCGAAACCTCCCTACTTGATTTTTCATCAGGATAGAGTGTACCTCAGGACCAATCCCTCCTTTCTTCCTAAGGTGGCCTCAGAAACCAATATCAATCAGTCCATTAACCTGCCAGTTTTCTTCCCTAAGTACCAGAATAAAGGAGAATACAAGTTGCATTCCTTAGACGTGCACAGACAACTGCGCTTCTACATTCATAGGACTGCTGGTCACAGGCAATCCAATCAGTTGTTCATTTCCTTTGCCAAATTCAATTTGGGTAAAGCTATTTCTAAGGTCACCTTATCACGATGGATTTCACAGTGTATTCTTCTGGCCTATGAAACTTCTGGGAGGCCCGCACCTCAGGGAGTACGGGCGCATTCTACTTGCTCCATATCTACTTCTGCCGCCTTTAGATCTAGAGTATCTTTGGATGATATTTGCTCTGCAGCCACTTGGGCCTCATCTCATACCTTTATCAACCATTATAAGCTGGACGTTATTTCCAGAGGGAGAGCATCCTTTGGATCCGCAGTGCTCCGGAACATCTTTCCATGATGGCCGCCCAAGATTCAGGTAGCTGGGGACTCTGTCCAAAGGTTGCTGACAAATGAAGTCCCTACTTCAGATTAAGAAGTTATGTACTCACCATAACGTTCCATCTGAGTAGGTGACTTCATTTGTCTGCAACCATTCCCCCCTCCTTCCCCCTGGCCTTCAGAAGTTAATTCTAGAATGTCCTTTCTTGGTCCCTTTCAGGACGCTTTTGGTCTGAAATTTGGTATAAGGGCAAACTTGATCTGAGGTCAATCAGGGTTGGCAGGGGATTATGGGTAAGGGGAGGAGCTAGGAGCTCGGATCCATAAGCTGTAAAATAAGTTGCCGGCTCGGATCTGAAGTCGGATCCAAGACCCAAAGGTTGCAGACAAATGAAGTCACCTACTCAGATGGAATATTATGGTGAGTACATAACTTCTTATTATCTCATAAAATAATAATGACCACAGATGCAAGTGATATAAAATTGGCCAAAATAATACAATGCTAAAACACAGCCCAGATTATCTGTATACATGGATGGGTAGAAATGAAGCAGATGTTAATGTAAGAAAATCAGCATGTATGTCTTGTGGAATGAGGAGGCTCAGAAGCTGCTGCTGCTACATATGGACAACACTATCTGACAGTGGAAGTGTATAAGGATGTCACTGTATATGTCGAGTGAATTTCAGTGCAGCAGCCATGTGCCATTCTGGAAACATCTGTGTGATGCCAAGAGTGAATTTCAGTGCAGCAGCCATGTGCCATTCTGGAAATATCTGTATGATGTCAACAGTGAATTTCAGTGAAGCAGCCATGTGCCATTCTGGGAATATCTGTGTGATGCCACGAGTGAATTTCAGTGCAGCAGCTGTCTGCCATTCTGGGAACATCTGTATGATGTCAAGAGTGAATTTCAGTGCACCAGCCATGTCCTATTCTGGGAACATTTGTGTGATGCCAAGAGTGTATTTCAGTGCAGCAGCCATGTGCCATTCTGGGAACATCTGTGTGATGCCAAGAATGAATTTCAGTGCAGCAGCCATGTGCCATTCTGGGAACATCTGTATGATGGCAAGAGTGAATTTCAGTGCAACAGTCATGTGTCATTCTGGGAAAATCTGTGTGATGTTAAGAGTGAATTTCAGTGCAGCAATCATGTGCCATTCTGGGAACATCTGTGTGAGGTTAAGAGTGAATTTCAGTGCAGCAGTCATGTGTCATTCTGGGAATATCTGTGTGATGTTAAGAGTGAATTTCAGTGCAGCAGTCATGTGCCATTCTGGGAACATCTGTGTGATGTTAAGAGTGAATTTCAGTGCAGCAGTCATGTGCCAATCTGGGAACATCTGTGTGATGTTAAGAGTGAATTTCAGTGCAGCAGTCATGTGTCATTCTGGGAACATCTGTGTGATGTTAAGAGTGAATTTCAGTGCAGCAGTCATGTGCCATTCTGGGAACATCTTTGTGATGTTAAGAGTGAATTTCAGTGCAGCAGTCATGTGTCATTCTGGGAACATATGTGTGATGTTAAGAGTGAATTTCAGTGCAGCAGCCATCTGCCATTCTGGGAACATCTGTATGATGTCAAGAGTGAATTTCAGTGCACCAGCCATGTTCTATTCTGGGAACATTTGTGTGATGCCAAGAATTAATTTCAGTGCAGCAGCCATGTGCCATTCTAGGAACATCTGTATGATGGCAAGAGTGAATTTCAGTGCAACAGTCATGTGTCATTCTGGGAACATCTGTGTGATGTTAAGAGTGAATTTCAGTGCAGCAGCCATGTGCCATTCTGGGAACATCTGTGTGATGCCAAGAGTGAATTTCAGTGCAGCAGCCATGTGCCATTCTGGAAATATCTGTATGATGTCAACAGTGAATTTCAGTGAAGCAGCCATGTGCCATTCTGGGAATATCTGTGTGATGCCACGAGTGAATTTCAGTGCAGCAGCTGTCTGCCATTCTGGGAACATCTGTATGATGTCAAGAGTGAATTTCAGTGCACCAGCCATGTCCTATTCTGGGAACATTTGTGTGATGCCAAGAGTGTATTTCAGTGCAGCAGCCATGTGCCATTCTGGGAACATCTGTGTGATGCCAAGAATGAATTTCAGTGCAGCAGCCATGTGCCATTCTGGGAACATCTGTATGATGGCAAGAGTGAATTTCAGTGCAACAGTCATGTGTCATTCTGGGAAAAATCTGTGTGATGTTAAGAGTGAATTTCAGTGCAGCAATCATGTGCCATTCTGGGAACATCTGTGTGAGGTTAAGAGTGAATTTCAGTGCAGCAGTCATGTGTCATTCTGGGAATATCTGTGTGATGTTAAGAGTGAATTTCAGTGCAGCAGTCATGTGCCATTCTGGGAACATCTGTGTGATGTTAAGAGTGAATTTCAGTGCAGCAGTCATGTGCCAATCTGGGAACATCTGTGTGATGTTAAGAGTGAATTTCAGTGCAGCAGTCATGTGTCATTCTGGGAACATCTGTGTGATGTTAAGAGTGAATTTCAGTGCAGCAGTCATGTGCCATTCTGGGAACATCTTTGTGATGTTAAGAGTGAATTTCAGTGCAGCAGTCATGTGTCATTCTGGGAACATATGTGTGATGTTAAGAGTGAATTTCAGTGCAGCAGCCATCTGCCATTCTGGGAACATCTGTATGATGTCAAGAGTGAATTTCAGTGCACCAGCCATGTCCTATTCTGGGAACATTTGTGTGATGCCAAGAATTAATTTCAGTGCAGCAGCCATGTGCCATTCTAGGAACATCTGTATGATGGCAAGAGTGAATTTCAGTGCAACAGTCATGTGTCATTCTGGGAACATCTGTGTGATGTTAAGAGTGAATTTCAGTGCAGCAGCCATGTGCCATTCTGGGAACATCTGTGTGATGCCAAGAATGAATTTCAGTGTAGCAGCCATGTGCCATTCTGGGAACATCTGTGTGATGTTAAGAGTGAATTTCAGTGCAGAAGTCATGTGCTATTCTGGGAACATCTGTGTGATGTTAAGAGTGAATTTCAGTGCAGCAGTCATGTGCCATTCTGGGAACATCATTGTGATGTTAAGAGTGAATTTCAGTGCAACAGTCATGTGCCATTCTGGGAACATCTGTGTGATGTTAAGAGTGAATTTCAGTGCAGCAGTCATGTGTCATTCTGGGAACATCTGTGTGATGTTAAGAGTGTATTTCAGTGCAGCGGTCATGTGCCATTCTGGGAACATCTGTGTGATGTTAAGAGTAAATTTCAGTGCAGTGGTCATGTGTCATTCTGGGGACATCTGTGTGATGTTAAGAGTGAATTTCAGTGCAATAGTCATGTGTCATTCTGGGAACATCTGGGTGATGTTAAGAGTGAATTTCAGTGCAACAGTCATGTGTCATTCTGGGAACATCTGTGTGATGTTAAGAGTGAATTTCAGTGCAGCAGTCATGTGTCATTCTGGGAACATCTGTGTGATGTCAAGAGTGAATTTTAGTGCAGCAGTCATGTGTCATTCTGGGAATATCTGTGTGATGTTGAGTGAATTTCAGTGCAGCAGTCATGTGTCATTCTGGGAACATCTGTGTGATGTTAAGAGTGAATTTCAGTGCAGCAGTCATGTGTCATTCTGGGAACATCTGTGTGATGTCAAGAGTGAATTTTAGTGCAGCAGTCGTGTCATTCTGGGAATATCTGTGTGATGTTGAGTGAATTTCAGTGCAGCAGTCATGTGTCATTCTGGGAACATCTGTGTGATGTTAAGAGTGAATTTCAGTGCAGCAGTCATGTGTCATTCTGGGAACATCTGTGTGATGTTAAGAGTAAATTTCAGTGCAGCAGTCATGTGTTTTTCTGGGAACATCTGTGTGATGTTAAGAGTGAATTTCAGTGCAGTGGTCATGTGCCATTCTGGGAACATCTGTGTGATGTTAAGAGTGAATTTCAGTGCAGCGGTCATGTGTCATTCTGGGAACATCTGTGTGATGTTAAGAGTGAATTTCAGTGCAACAGTCATGTGTCATTCTGGGAACATCTGTGTGATGTTAAGAGTGAATTTCAGTGCAACAGTCATGTGTCATTCTGGGAACATCTGTGTGATGTTAAGAGTGAATTTCAGTGCAACAGTCATGTGTCATTCTGGGAACATCTGTGTGATGTTAAGAGTGAATTTCAGTGCAACAGTCATGTGTCATTCTGGGAACATCTGTGTGATGTTAAGAGTGAATTTCAATGCAGCAGTCATGTGTCATTCTGGGAACATCTGTGTGATGTTGAGTGAATTTCAGTGAAGCAGTCATGTGTCATTCTGGGAATATCTGTGTGATGTTAAGAGTGAATTTCAGTGCAGCAGTCATGTGTCATTTTGGGAACATCTGTGTGATGTTAAGAGTGAATTTCAGTGCAACAGTCATGTGTCATTCTGGGAACATCTGTGTGATGTTAAGAGTGAATTTCAGTGCAGCGGTCATGTGTCATTCTGGGAACATCTGTGTGATGTTAAGAGTGAATTTCAGTGCAGCAGTCATGTGTCATTCTGGGAACATCTGTGTGATGTTAAGAGTGAATTTCAGTGCAGCAGTCATGTGTCATTCTGGGAACATCTGTGTGATGTTAAGAGTGAATTTCAGTGCAACACTCGTGTCATTCTGGGAACATCTGTGTGATGTTAAGAGTGAATTTCAGTGCAGCAGTCATGGGTCATTCTGGGAACATCTGTGTGATGTTAAGAGTGAATTTCAGTGCAGCAGTCATGTGCCATTCTGGGAACATCTGTGTGATGTTGAGTGAATTTCAGTGCAGCAGTCATGTGTCATTCTGGGAACATCTGTGTGATGTTAAGAGTGAATTTCAGTGCAGCAGTCATTATGAGTGTAGTCCTGCATTTCTTTCTTTTCATTGACCCATTGTTTAGCAGCACTGTTAGACCACAGCTGGAGTATG
Organism: Protopterus annectens; assembly: GCF_019279795.1. NCBI lineage: Eukaryota > Metazoa > Chordata > Ceratodontiformes > Protopteridae > Protopterus > Protopterus annectens. The sequence goes on along the minus strand of NC_056734.1, from coordinate 1,011,887,481 downwards.
CAGCCTCTCCACTGTCCCTCATGAAGAGAGATTTAATAAATGTAATCAAAAGAATACAAAGGTGTTAGACCAGATGTATAAAATCAGTTTTAATTACTCCATAAACAATGACTGGAAAACTTTCAACATTAAAACAAAGGAGCTATGAGTCTGTTATTTCATGCCGCTGTTAATAAATATATTTCTGCTGTCATTACATCCGAGTGATGCCTCCAGGAGCATACATCTAACCTACAGTGAATTTACATAAAGCTTGGTGAGAACTATGAGTTTTAGGTACAAGTGATATGGATAATTCCAGTTTAGAATGGTTTGCAACATGTACTAAAGTCATTTAATCAGTTTAAAATGATGTTGGAGAATGTTTTGGAGGACAGGACTTAGGGTAGTGGACTGACATACTGGAGAAGTAACATCCGTCTATATGTAGCTTTACTATGCCTTGGCACTTGTAGTCCTGTGCTGCAGCTTAAATATATAATCTCTACTTTTCAGCTAAAAACTGTAACTGGATATTTTGTACAGCATGTTTAAACGCAGTCTCTTCTGAACACCACCAAAACCTTTTCTTAGTTTCTTCCCTCTTCCTATCACTTGTCGAATTAGTCTCTACTCGAGGAAAGGTCTTGTAAACTCTACTATGGGTATGGAAATACCAGAGGTGTCAGTTCTAAGCAAGAATCATAGACTGCATAGATTTTGTTGCATATTTAGGTTTACTGCAGATTTCTTTCTATTTCTTTCCACTAAATTTCTATATTTCTATAATGATGTCATTTATCCATGGTGTTTATTATGTTGACATTATGGATCGCCATATTTATTTCATCTGTGTCTGAGTTGTTGAAGATCCTGCCTTCTCATCTGTGGGTCAAGTTTTTATTCCATTTGTGTTTGCAGGTGTTGTTAAATGCCCTACCTCTTCATCCCATATTTTGTCATATTCAGGTCTAGCAGTGTAGCTACTGTGGGGTAAAGGGGGCAACTACCTCAGGTGCAAAGTGTTGGGGAACATAATCAGCTGATCCCAGTAGCTTTTTAATGCATACAGGGTTTTAAAAGCTGGTATTGCATTTGCAGTCAAACCACAGTGCTGTATCACTCCTTATGTGGTCTAACTGTAGCAACAGCTTGCTATAAATGTAGCAAGCAGTTTGCTGCAGTATCAAAGTAAAAACATTATTTTTCTTTTTTTTTGTATTTTGTAAAGCCAGAGTGCTGCAGAGCTCTGTTGGTCTAAACCTTAGCACCTGCAGTTTTAAAAACAATTATTATTTTATTTGTTTTTTTATTTTATTTTTTTACTATAATGTGAGGAAAGAGGGGCAGAGGGGCAAAAACAGGACCTGATTGGCTCATGCATTTCAGGAACCCCAGATACCTGATCTCTGACGCTTGTGTATATCTATCTGGGTACCTGTTTGGTATGCCAGTATACAGGGTGGACCATTTTTTTTTTGTTCTTCCATTGAACAATTGTTGCAGGAGTGGATCATTTTTTTTTTTTTTTTTTTTTTTTTTTTACTTTTCACTGGAAGAACACTGCGGTGGTGGTGCTGTGGTAGTGTTGTCGCCTCACAGGAAGACGTCCTGTTCAATTCTCAGCTAGAGCATCTTCTGTGTGGAGACATGCGTGAATGGGCGTACCTTCGTTGAAGGTAGTGCATCAGGGCCGGCAACTCAGCACGTAAAAATCTACTGCCAATCATTAGCTGACCGGAGTTCCACTGTGCCGACCCCTAACCAGGAAAAGCCGAAAGACACAACAACTGGAAGAGCTACGGCAAGTGAGAGAAGAACATGCATCTGTTTAGCCACCTGGCTGGTGTGTAGGGTTGCCACCTTTCGTTGTGGCTAAAATTGGAGTAAAGACACACCCCTCGCATCACCAGTAACTCCACCCACCCCACCCCTCTCCCGACCATATCCCGCCCATTTTGCGATGTCACTGTGACATCACCTGGTGGGGAACCCTCTTTTTCTGTTCCCGCTGCCTGTTTTTGGCTAATTTACTATGCTTTTTTACAGAAAAGCATAGTAAATCAGCCAATTTACAAACTCTGATAGTCTGTTTCCTTTTTTGAAACAGAATACCAGAGTTTGTACAGTGTTTTCCGGACTACCGGAGAATCAGTTTGACTTTCGGATAGTCTGGAAACAAACCGGAGGGATGGCAACCCTGCCAGCAGATGGATTGTTTTTTGTTTTTTTTTTTTAATTTTCAGTTAAAGTGCTGAGGCAAGTGGGAGGGGCCATGTATCTGTCTCTCTGGTCACCTGTTGCCAGTACATGGATTGGGGTTGTGTTTTGCTATTCCAATGAAGAGCTGGGGCAGGTGTAAGGGGTCATGAATCAGTTTGGCCACCTAGAAGGTGTGAAGGAGTGGACTTTTTCCCTTGCTCTTCACTAGAGTGTAGGAAGCTAATAGGCTTCCTGTTGTTTAGCATAAGTCCATGTTTGTGTTCTTCACTTGAAGAGTTGAAGAGGTGTTCTACTAGTATTGATCTTTTTCTGCATTCTTGGATTACTATCAAAATATGCCTGTCACCTAGTCCCTAAAAGTTTTTTCCTCTCAGTAAATACGTTGGGAAATACCAATGTCTTTACTTTACTTACTTTTTCTGCATCCTTATCTTAGTCAATATGAGAGCATGATCTGATACAGATATTGGATAAGTCTGGAACTTTCAATCACATACACATACTCTTGTAATATATACTTTCTATTCAGTCTGTTCCAATTACTGTATATTGGGGAACAATAGGAACACTCTTTGCAAATCTTACTTCTCTTAATTAATTTCCCTTCTGGATCCCTGATACATTATTTTTATTGCAAAACATGTTACAGTCATTCCCATACAATGTTTAATGCTATCCATGACCTGTAAATTCTCAGTACAAAAAAATTCTCTGGTCTTATTCACAAATTTTTATAAAAATAGATCTGTGGCAAGGAACACAGCCTACAGGTGTTTCTTTTTATCATGACATTGTCTATAACTAATACTAGGATACCTTGTCTATAATTAATACTACAATGCTTAGTGCCTAACCCTAATATCCAGAGGTCACTAATGTCTTTTAAGGGCTTGCTGTCCAGTGGTGTAAACACTGTCTCTAGTTCATTTGGTCATATTGACTAATGCTGATGTAACATCCTGATTTGATGTAAAAATGGAAAAAAATGAAGTTGATGGTGATGAAGAATATGATGAAAATGATGACTTTGAAATGTGCCAGTGTTTGCCCAAAACCCATTTAAATATGATCCCACCTGGTTGCTAATAAACCTGAAACCATGGATAGGCACTTTTCTGTTATCTCTGTAGCCAGACTAGTGGACATGGGCATCATGAGGCAACGTAGCAATTGTCTCGTATACTGACAACCACTTAATCCTGAAACCAACAAACACAGTATGTGAGATATATATTTACACTATTAAAGCTGAGACACAACTCTCACATACTGACATATCAAATGGGAAACAGGTTTTCAGTACACACATACCATTTCCCTTGCTAAATAAGGTCTCAACATGTAAACCCACATATCTGGAGGTAAGCATGAGTAACTTACCAAAACCTCTGAGGCCTCCCATATGCTGCCTTCAGGCACCAAGTAAACAGCAGCCACTACACATACAAATACACATCACAGTGTCTTCAGAAGTAAACCCATAAGGCAAAATACCACACATTTAAGCATCTTGGTCATAGGATACTCCATTGTGAGACACACAGATGCCCCCCTCACCAGGTTGGATAAGGAGTAGGTTACAGTTAGTTGCCTGTCAGGAGTCAAGAGTCACCAGATCATGCAGGCACTCAGGTCACTCTTCACAAGTACCAGTATAACTCAGTCATAGTCCACGTGGGTGTTTAAGACCTGAGACATAATTCCCTGGACTATGTAGTGAGAGACATGACGGCTGCCTGAATACATGTTGCAGATGGGTATGAGCTTCACATTGAGCAGCATTCTACCTTCACCAAGAATTATATCACAACACAAACAGAAAATTGTTGACTTCAATAATTGGCTTAGCTGCTGGTATAATTCCAAGGGGATCCAGTATTTGTCAGCCTGGGATGACATCATCCACAGACCACACTGCTTTGCCATAGATGGTCTGGACATGTCACCTCCAGGCCTTTGAATTCTGGCCAAGGCATTAGCCACTCCCATAGTGCCTTTTATAGGCAGTGCCAAACCATCAGACCTGTCAATGTAACACATTCTTCTAATGCCAAGCTGAAGGTAATGATGCTCACTGCTAGGAGTCTTACAAGAAACTGCACTCCCTGGAAGCTCACCTCGCCCTTGAAAATGCTGATGCTTGTGCAGTTACAGAGATGTGGTTCAAGGCTCCATGGCAATGCAAGGCTACACTGCTTATTACACATTCAGACCATACTCTGAAAAGAAAAAAATTATAAGAGGAGGTGTTTTCATCTACATAAAAAACAATCACACTGTAAGATTGGTCAAACAGGATGACTCTCTTAAGCTATTCCATGTTCTGCTGACCACATTCAAAATCCCCCACCATGACATCGCTAGTTACAGGTCCCCAACCATGAACCATGAAAACTACTCCACATACCTGAAGTCACTAAAATCAGTTACCATTCAGCCCAACACAATACTCATGAGCAATTTTAACTACACCCTCTATAAACTGGAAAACAGACATGACCACAAACATGCAGGCTCAGAGATTTCTGGGCTTTGTCAATGCAAATGCTCTTGAACAGCTAGTCTGTACTTCCACTAGAGGATCAAATATCCTTGATGCAATGCTCACAAACATTTGAGAGCACTGCACCTCCCTGCATAATGTCCTCATTGGCAAGACCGGATCATAACTCGGTCTCTTTTGAAATAAATGTAATGGTAGAACTCCCATCAAACCCTAACATCCTAAAGAATTTTTCCAAAGGCTAATTACCTTCTATTAAGTGATAGATTAGGTATATTTAAAGCACCACCTAACCACAAAACATGAAAGCTTATGCAGAAGTATACATGAATGCCCTGCACAACCACTTAAACAACTTCATAGAAATGGCAGTACCTTACTGAAGTAAACCCAAGTTTAGCCTGAAAAACAAGTCACCCTGGTGAACCCCTGGCATAAAGAGATTACACAACAAAAGGAAGAAATTCCTGTCTAGAAGCAAGTGGGATGATGTACAAAAGAAGTCCCTCATTAGTCCCAACAGGCAAATCAGGGAGCTAGTCAAATCCTCAAAAGCTTAATACAAGACTAAAATAACATTCCAAGCAAAGGATAACCACAAAGCATTTTAGTTATGCCCAAAATCTTAAGGGAAGCACTCAACAATGTGTTGAGTTGGCTGTAGATGGTACTACCTATACTCAGCCAGAAGAAATAGCAACCCTGCTGGCTGATAAATTCAGCTCAGATTTCACCCCAACATTACCTTTGGTCAGTCTCCATGAAATACTCCTTACCATTTCTTTGTCTGTTATCACAATAGAACAGGTTGTCACTGCAATTTCTAAAGTCAGAAACATGGTATCAATGTGCCCTAATGAAATCCCAGGGCGCCTATTAAATAACTTTGCCCCTCTACTCGTCACTCATTAGACGCATCATACAGTACAATGCCCCATTTGGGATGTACCTCACAAGACACTTCCAACAGCTGGAAAGACCACAAAAGTACCTCACCAAGAGGATTACTGGTCTCAAGCATATGTCCTATGCAGCCCGACTGAAAAAACTCTGACTGTACTTAGTGGCATTTCGCTTACTCAGAGGTGATCTCTGCCTGACTTATAAAGCCATGTCCAACTCAGAATTGATGGACATGCTCCACCTAAAGAAATCCAAGTCACTGTAAGCCACGCGCTCTAGTGAGCTAAACCTCACCACAACAATAAATAGAACATGCTGGAGGGATAGATTCCTGTCACAGAGACTCCCCATGCTTTGGAACAAAATTCCAAATTACATCAAACAGAGCCCCTCACTAACACTCTTCAAGAGAAACCTTGACGAGCGGATGGGTAATACAAAATACACCCCTGGGATCACTTCATTGGCTCTGTTTGACAGAGGATCAGTTAATTAATCAATGGGGCGGTGAAAGCCGACACACTCTGGCTAGGCTTATAAATGCCCTCGGGCAGATAGCCTAGTACCTACCTCTGAACCTATGAAACATGACCTAGCCGTCCCACTCAAATCTCTATTTAATGACAGTATCCAAACAGGCTTTGTCGCAGTAGAGTGGAGGACAGCAACAGTCATCCCTCTGCACAAGGAAGGGCCATCAATGGACCCAGGAAACCACTGACCCATACATCTGACTAGCTTCATATGGAAGGCTATGGAAAGGATAATCCTGGACGTGACTGACAATGACTTAAGACATTTTCAGACTCTAGACCCAACCCAATTTGGCTTTGTCAAGGGCAGGTCTTGACTGCTTAATCTGGTGGACTTCTTTAAGAAGGTCACCAAGGCCATGGATGAGGGTAAGACAGTGCATACCATCTACCTTGAGCCTGCCAAGGCATTTGACACAATACCCCACTCGAGTATTATAGATAAACTCAGAAAATTGGGCATAAACCTCTATGTAACCAGATGGATAGCCAAATGGATCACAGATAGGATGCATGTCATTAGAGTGGGGGAAGCCACATGCAGCAAAAGGCCAGTCACCAGTCGAGTACCACAGGGTTCAGTGCTGGGCCCCCTCCTGTCTGAGATATATGTCTCAGATGTCAAGGCTAATGTAGTTGGCCTTTGGCTGACCAAGTTTGCTGATGACTGCAAGTTGGGGGCAATCGACTCTCCGAATTATGTTGATATCTTACAGAAAGGACTAATGTAGACTAATGATTGGTGTCAGTGTCATCACCTCAAACTAAATGTGAAGAAATGCATAATAATAGCCTTTGGGAAATCAAATAACCCTGTGAATTACAACATTTACACCATAAGAAAGGATCTAGTGGTGAGAGATCTGGCTACTCAGATAGATAATAATCTGAACTTTGATCACCATATGTCCACAGTGGTGAGGAAAATCCTTCTGTGCAGCTCAGCATATAAGTGACAGCATGGCATACAAATCTAAGATGTCATAGTATCACTGTACTCAGCCCTTATCAGACCAGTAATCAAGTACAATACATCCTTTAGCATGTACCTTACCAGGCACCTACAACAACTAGAGCATCCTCAGAGGTTTTTCATCAAAATAATTACAGGATTTAACTAACATGTCATATGTGGACAAATTAAAAGACCTATCACTATGTTCAATTTTCTGCTGATTACTGAGGGGTGATCTATGCCTGACCTGCAAGGCAGTCTGTGAGCCAGCCGTAATGCACATGTTGCATTTTCACAAAACTGACTGCACATGGGATACCTGGTCCAAGGATCTAAACCTGATCTCTGGCACAAATAGTTCATGCTAGAGAGACAGATATATATTCCAGAGATTGCCCCTCCTCTGGAATAGTCTTCCTATTCACATGAAGTAGAGCCCTTCCCCGACCATCTTCATGTGCAATCTGGACCAATGGATGAGGAATCACAAATTCACTCCTGGGGTGACACTCATATCCCTTATGTAACAGCAGGGATAACTCAATAGTTAAGTACCATAACAGCACCAACATTAGTACAGTTATTGGGGGTGATGGACACACTAGCCATCAGGACAATGTGCCATAATGGCACTGATGCTATTACAGTAATTGTGGGTGGGGGAACACACTAGCCACCAGGGCAATTTAGACACTTGTATAATGGCACTTCAGCTTTTATGGGGATTGGGGTTGGGGTGGGGGGAACCACAGGAGGACAGACAGGTCAGGGACATGTTTGGGGTCTGTGGTGTATGTGTGTGTGTGTGTGTGTGTGTGTGTGTGTGTGTGTGTGTGTGTGTGTGTGTGTGTGTGTGTGTGTGTGTGCGTGTGTGTGCGTGTGTGTTTGTGTTTAGTGTACTTGCATGTATGTGAAATGACTGGGGGAATGCTGATGTCTACACAAGCAGCAGTTTACTACTGTGATGTGTAGATCAATAATGATCTACACATCACTGTAGTAACTGCGATTCAGAGACATGCAAATTAGCTGAAAATGAGGTATTTTCTAATTGTGGCTAATAAGTCTCTGAATGTCAAAATACTGCATAGTCAAAGCAGTGCTTTTTAAGTGCCCTTTAATGAATTCCCAGGTATACTTTTGTTGCTTCTTCTGGAGTTTGCCAAAATGTTGGAGGTAAGCATCCCTTAATTAACAGTTGACCTTGACTTTCCTCCTGATTTACTGTTAGCTACTGCCCATAAAAGTTGCAGTGGTGTTGCCAGTCACAGTTAAATATAATCACACTTTAACCAGTACCTTACCTGCTCTAGTTTACTGTTTCACTTCTTTGCTGCATTCCTTACCTTGTGGAGTTGATTCAAAAAATTCGGGTCCGCAATCAACCACATTCTCCAACCAGGCAAAATCACCTCCCCAAACCCTAACTCTGAGGGTGATAACAATGATATCGCCACCCAGTTTAATGACTATTTCACCTCCTCCATCCAAAAGTTATTCAGCAATTCCCCCACTGCTACTACAAATACCCCCAAAATACAAAACTGTTACCATAAGACCAAAACCCAATTTTCTCTTAAACCAGTTCCAACTGACCTAATTCGTAAACACCTTGCCAAATTGAAATCCATCACTCTTGCTGCTGATAAACTCCCCACTGATTACCTCAGGATTGCTGCCTCTGCCATTGCCTACCCTATTTCCATACTCATCAATAGATTCATAGCTGAACACACTGTCCCCTCTCTCTGGAAAATTTCTTATGTCGTCCCCTACATAAAAGGTAGTTCCTCGACAGAACTTAGTAATTATCGCCCCATAGCTATACTATCTCTCCTATCAAAAATCTTAGAAGAATGTGTACACACCCGACTACTGAATCATCTTCTTCAGTATAACCTGCTAATAAATTCCCAACATGGATTTCGGTCAAACCATAGTACCACCTCTGCCCTTATATCTTTACTGACCACATAAATCAACAAAGAAATCTCGGTAACTTAGTATCTGTTGTCTTCCTAGACCTGTCAAAGGCATTTGACATGGTATCCCACTGCAAATTACTATTGACTCTGTCTTAGATCAATCTGGATAACTCCTCTCTACTGTGGTTTAAAAATTGTCTGTCCCTCCAGCAACAAGCTGTTAAATGGCATAGGGCCAAGGTGTTCCGCAAGGATCCATTCTTGGTCCCTTACTATTTTCCATCTTTACCAATAACCTCCCCTCAGCTACTCAACAAACTAATATAGTTCAGTATGCTGATGACACCACCCTTATTTGCTCAGCTCCCTCTCTACAATTACTCCAAGTTAGAACCCAGGAAGCCTTCACTACTATAGAAAAATGGCTAAATTCCTCCCAACTCATACTAAACCTATCTAAGACCCAACTCAGGATCTTCCACCCATACAAAACTTTCACCCCCACTGCACCAAAATCAATAACATCTTCCAACAATACCCTTATCACACCAATAACTTAAGCCAAGCTGCTAAGTGTAACTATTGACCAAAACCTAAAATTTGACAAACATATAGGTTCATAGGTTCATACTAGGCTATCTGCCCTAGGGCATTTATAAGCCTAGCCAGAGTGTGTTTGGCTTTCGCCACCCATTTTAAATTAATTTTGCTATGCCCTTTTTCGAGGTTAGTATACTGTGCCTCTGTCTAACAGTGACACAGAAGTGATACCCGGGGTAAACCTATGATCTCCCATCCACTCATCAAGATTCCTCTTGAAGAGAGTCAATGAGGGACTCTGCCTAACCTGGACTGGGATTTTATTCCAGAGTGAAGGGAGCCTCTGGGTTATGAATCTGTCCCTCCAGCATGTCCTATTTATTTCAGTGCTGAGGTTCAAGTCTCTCGAGCGTGTAGCTCGATGGGATTTGGATTTTCTGAGGTGCAGCATGTCCATTAATTCCGGGTTGGACATGCCTTTATACGTCGGGCACAGATCGCCTCTGTGCAGGCAGTATGCCACTGAGTAGAGCTGGAGTTTCTTTAACCGGGCAGCATATGTCATCTGTTTGAGCCCTTTGATCCTCTTGGTGAGGTACTTTTGTGGTCTTTCCAGTTGCTGCAGGTGTCTGGTAAGGTACATCCCAAAAGGGGCATTGTACTCAATTATGGGCCTGATGAGGGATGTGTAAAGAGGCACGATGACCTCCCCTGATCTAGATGTGAATCCCTTCATGATTAGGTGGGCTATATAAAATGTTTTTCTAACCACTTTGGCCACGTGGTTGTCAAATGAGAGATTGCTATCAACTTGGGTCCCCAGGTCCCTAATTACTTCTTCTGTACTTAATGGATTACCACCTATGTGGTAATTTGTGGGCACTTTGTTATTGCCAAAGGGGATGACTATACACATTTTGGCATTTAGCTTGAGGCCATGGCTCTGGCACCAGTTGTCTGTTTCTATGAGGCCCTTTTGGAGGATGCTTGTGTCAGCTGGAGAGTCGATTATGGCGCCCAGTTTGCAGTCATCTGCAAACTTGGTCAGCCACAGTCCTTCCGTGTTGGCCTGTACCTCCGAGAAATATATACCGAACAAGAGAGGTCCCAGGAATGAGCCTTGTGGGATGCCACTTGTAACTGGTTTGGAGTCTGACATGGCTCCAGCAATTCTAACCATGTGGGTTCTGTCCTTGAGCCAGTTTGCAACCCATCTAGTGACATAGGGGTTTATATTTAAGCTGGTGAGCTTATCTATAATGCCCGAGTGGGGTATTGTATCGAAGGCTTTTCCGAGGTCCAAGTAGGCTGTGTGGGCCACCTTCCCCTCGTCAATGGCCTTGGTGACTGTTTCAAAGAAATCAACCAGGTTTAAGAGGCTGCATCTGCCCTTAACAAAGCCAAACTGGGTAGGATCCAGTGTCTGTAGGTCCCCAATATCTTTATTTATGAGGTCCATGATGATCCATTCCATAGCTTTGCAGACCAAGCTAGTCAGGCTTATGGGGCGATAGTTTCCAGGATCCGTTGAGACACCACCTTTGTGGAGAGGGACCACTGTTGCTGTACGCCACTCTTTGGGTACATATCCTGTAGTAAGGCTGAGAATGAACAGTAGTTTTATGTTTGGGTTTAGCTCTTCTTGGAGTTCATGTAGGATGCAGCCCGGGACACCGTCTGGTCCCATTGATGCTGTGTTTTTTGCTTTGGAGAGGGCAGCTCTTACCTGAACATCTGAGATATCAGGGGGGCAGCACTCTGCTGTGATAGATATTTGCCCTTTTGGTGGGGAGGGGGGGGTTTGTGCTGAACCTGTCAGCTAGGATGTTGGCAATGTCTGTGGGTTCGGTGTATTTTTTGTCATTTTGGACTAATTCTGAGCATATCTGGGAATTCCCACCCAGGTTCCTAACATAACTAAAGAAAGCCTTGTGATTATCCTTAGTGTCCTGTGCAATTTTTCTCTCAAAGCTGGCCTTATACGATTTTATGAGTGCCCATAGTTTTTTGCTAATACTGATCAGAGATGCCTTCCCTTTTTGGGATTTTGCTCTATCATGTAGTAGCTTCCTCCTTCTATTGTATAGTTTGTTTATGGCTGGGGTCCACCAGACAGGACGTCTGCCTTTGGAGGATTGGGTCTTGGTTTTATCTGGGATTGCATGATCCATGCATTCCTGAAGGTGTTCATAGAATGCGTTTATAAAGGATTCTGCAGTCTGGGCCGTATTTTCCACAGGCCTGGGGGCTTTAAAGGATTCCACCTCGGTTTTGAGGAGTGTGAAATTTGCTTTAGATAAGTTTTTCACTGTGGTTTTCAGGGCAGGGGGTGGAGTCGGGATGTGAATATCCAGTGAGATTAGTTTATGGTCTGATCTTACCAGTGAGGGATACATTTCTGGTCTGGAGCATAGAGTCCCCGTGTTGGTGATGATCAGGTCCAGTATGTTTTCCCCTCTTGTGGGAGTGGTAACAAGTTGTTCCATAGCATATGAGTTTATAAATTCTAGGTACGTTTGGGCTAGGGTGTTGGAGCTAGAGCAATGCTCCCAGTCTATGTTTGGGTAGTTGAAGTTGCCCAATATAATGGTGTTTGGAGAGACCTTCATATTTTCCAGTGTTCTCAGGAAGGCCGAGTGGGATTCCTGGGTTTGGGAGGGTGGTCTATAGCAGGCTATAAACTGGAAGGCAGTTTTACCCACTGTTAGTTGCACATGGATAGTCTCTGATGCTTCGTGCTGTGCCACCAACCTGGAGGTGTGGGTATCTTTGACGAATATTGATACTCCCCCTCCTTTTGTGGTTCGGTCCAAGTTTTGGGGCCGAAAAGCATGGTATGAGGTATAACCTGGTAGTGCTGGGGTGCTCTCGGGAGCCTTGGACCAGGTTTCTCTTACTGCACAGATATCAACGTTCTCCATGCTAAGGAGAGTTTTGAGTGCGTGCATCTTGAGGTTTAGACTTCTGGCATTGAGTAGCATTACTCTTAGTTTCTTATCCCTTGTGATACCTATGGAGGTGGGTTTGTCTTTTGAGCCTTGCCTAAAAAAGGCACTATGGGGGTAGCAAGAGCCTTTGCCAATATCCAAAAGACCAGGGGTGACAGGTGCAAGCCGTCCCTAGCGAAGCATCGTGTCTTGTCGAGCATGTCATCCCAGGCTGACAAGCATTGGATCCCCTTTGAATGACACCAATACTTAAGCCAATTGTTGAAATTGATCGTCTTGTCTTCATATTGTGGCATCATTCTTGGTGAGGGTAAGATGCTACTCAAGGTCAGGGTCATACCGGCCTGGGCTACATGCTCAGAGAGCTCCTCTATGTCTCTTTTCATGTAGTCCAGGGAGGTACGTCTCAGGTCATTCACACCAGCATGGACAATGACTGAGTCATATTTGTACTTGCCTTGGAGTGACCTGAGTGCTTGTGTTATGTGGCGGATCCTAGCGCCTGATAGGCAGCTCACCGTGACCTTCTCCTTGTTCAGCCTGGTGAGCGGGACGTCAGTGTGCTGACGATAGAGTCACCTATTACAAGTGTATCAGGTGTGTTGTTTAGCCTTAAGGGCTGTGACTGTTCGGCACACTGGCTTTGTGAGCTATGTGTTGCATGTGTTTTGTTTTGGGGTAGCGGTTGCTTGGGTGTCTGCTTTGGAGGTCTCTGCTGCTTAGGCATATTTTTATTTAGAGCCTCTGAGTATGTTTTTGTGTGTTTATGTGTTTGGTTTGCTGTCGTGGTAGGTCTATGTGAGACTGGAATTGTAGTGAGTGTGGTTTACTTCTCCTCCTGACTGGTTTCGCCAGTACTGAGTTGAGAGAGCTTAGCTTCCAGTATGGCTATATGGTTGCATCTCTCACATGTATAGCACTAACAATTTCCAAAGTTCATAAAAAACTAGGTTCACTCTTCTTCTGTAAGAGCTTCCTCACACAGGAATCCCAAATCACTATGTCTCATACCCATCTACTCACCACCTTACTATACGCTTCCCCAGTTCTAACTAACCTAAATAAATCTGACCTTCTGAAACTATCTACCTGCTACAATAAAATCTCAAAATTTGCAACCAGTGCTAAGTTTTGTTCTCACCATTGCCTCTCCCTAAGACAACTAGGATGTTCAGAACTTCCTAACCTACTAAAATACAATCAACTTCTCCTGACTCATCAATTGCTATACCAACCAAATAAAATACCTGCCCTCTCTGGTCTGCTTGCCTGCCATAATAGTGTGCGTCAACTAAGATCTTCCAGTACCACCCTATTGACCGTTACCAGTTGCTTACATAGCGCAGGCCAATCTCTTTATTGCTATGCAGTTGCTAAGGCCTGGAACTCTCTACCCCTGACATTAGATGTTTGAATAGTAAATATACTTCCAAATCCCTACTAAAAGATCTCCTATTCAAAGCTTGGATATGTTCCTGTAAAGAACCAGACTAATTTCACCTGCTCCTGACTTTCAACAGCCCTAAATTACAGGTGTACTGTGTAGTTTCAGTTAGTGCATAGTACTGTGGACTGTTTAGGCCACCTTTATAGTTATGATTTCTAGTTTATGACCCTGTTTGTCTATGGAAACTTATTTTTGAATTTATATTCAAGCAATTATTTATTTGTTGTGTAATATCTTGTTTAATTGTTTCTCAATAGTCCAACCACTGTATGCTGCATCATTTGTAAAACTCTGATTTTACTCCTTTTATATGTTCAGTGCTCTTTGTACAAAATAGCTATGTTTATATATTTCTTTATTTTCATTATTTTTTTATAATTTTTTACTATGTATCTGGAGCTTTTCTCCCCAGGCCTCCAATGAAAACAGTCACCTTGTGTCCAGTCGGACTAACCCAGTAAATAAATAAATAAAAATAAATAACCTCCTGTGGAAGGCATAAGGTATGAGAGGCCTAGATTTCTGTTCACTGCCATACACCTTCCAGGTGTTTATTTGTCTTCCTCTTTAAGGCTTGGGTTTGGAAAAGCCCATCAAACACCTAGACTATCTTGAGATAATCAGAGCTAAAAATCTTTATTTGTCTACAGCTAGCCAGAAATTTCAGTCTCAAACATAATTGGCTAGTTGGAATGCAGTTATACCTTTACACTGCTCAGTGTTTAGGTATTACTGTATTCCAGCTGATTATGTTCCACAAAATTTATACTATTGTACTGTTCTGCTTACTGATTTTCAAAATATGCTTCTAAATTGAGCCAGAGACTGTTTACTTCCTTCTACAAATGTTCTACAGCTAAGCAGAAGACATGCTACAAAAGATTATGTTGAAGTAGCAACTTCTTAAAAATGAATTGTTATCATTTAGAAACATAAGGTTAAGGTTTCAAGTCAATTATGTTTTTGACATCTGTGAAACCAAAAATAAATTTGATGGGCTGCCTATTCATAAATGGTTCAAAAAACAAAGCCCAGAACATCAAAACCCATAAAACTGGAAATTTAAAAGTGAAAACCACTGCCTTCAAATTTCTACAATTTTGAATCTAAACATTTCTTAACTGACAAAGAAACCATAGGTGATCTGTAACAACTGCCAAAGAAATTAAATTTGAAAAGACGACAAGCACAACAAACAGTGCCTCTGCTCACCTTCCACAACTGCATCTCTCATATAAGCTAACATTATGGTTGTACAACTGTCTGGAATTTGGCAGCACCGATAAATGTACTATTCCTTAATAGCATATTAATATTAAGAGATGTCCTTAACCTCTGATTGAATGACATTTCATTTACCAAGACTTTTATTCACTTTACATTGTTCTGGAAGCATTTCATAAATCACATAGTGTATATATTTTATTTCATATATCACATACTGTATATATTTTATTTCATAGGTCATATTCAGTAAAATTATATTTCATCTGTTTCTTACATTATCATTTGTTCTTGCAGAAAACATTTATTCCCAGAGCCAACTGAAAGTGGAACATATTGTTAAGTTTAGTGAAATAAACCAATTAAGATATTAATTAGGGAATAAAAAAATACATTAATCTTCAGTTCATAATCAAGACTTCATGAAAAAATGTTGTGCATTCTCTTGGGAGGCATGCCTCACTTCTGCACCATATTAACCGGATCGAACCATTAAAAGGTGTGTCCTTGAGGCAGGAGACACATGGCTCTGCTTATGTACCTTTTAGTTATATATTCATAAAACATACCAGCTGTGCAGGTATGTTGCTTTTAAATAGTTGCTTTTTAACAGTATAAATCAATTTGAAAATGCATGGATGCTTGTTATTACAAACTCATCTCCTGTCTGGATTGCAGCTATATGTTTTCCCATTCTACATCATTTCTGAAACTTTGAGATCTACAGGGCTGATGTTGTTGACAGGCACCCCTACAGTGACAAAGTTGCAAATTTAGCCATATACAGTGATTTATAGCCTAATAATTGAACAGCGGCTTTATTTTTGGACACAGTTGAAAATGCCTTTTTATGCATAGTTATTATTTATTGCTGTAGGTAGTTTGCACATCTGAATGAAATTATCAGTAAAATAACCTTCTGTTGTACATGATTTATATTATTCTGCTCACCCTGGGGTCCAAAGCAGTGTAAAAAAGACATGACTGGTTTGTCTAGAATGTCAGTGTTTCAGACAGTAGAAGAACTGCCCTCTCGTAAATCTTAAAGAAGCAACAGGTTAGTTCTCAAATTCAGGAAGTAGAGACAGATGCATTATATGGTATGATTAACCAGCTTTTGTTCCTTTATGCGAAATCCATGTGTGTTTTTCATATAATGTACTCTAACTTTCATCTTGTAAGACAGCCTTTCATATCTGCTTTCTGTGGAATTTTGATTAATCTTTAAGTCATAACATTTCTTGACTCAATGGCCTGCCACACAGCAGGATGCAAAAGACATGCAGAATCCTTAACCTGCAAGGGGTATATTTCAATCTGCCATAAAATGAACTGTTGAAATGTAACATTTGTATTTAGAAGTAATATATAATTCTCCAGAATACTGTAACTGTAAAACATTTCTTTAACTTAAACTAAGTTTACTGCTTGTACCTTAATAATGTTCTTTTTGTTGTGGAGATTTTCTCCCCGGGTCTCCACTGAAAACGTGTTTTTTTCAACCTTGTCGGACACTACTTGGTTAACAAATGTAAATAAATAAATACATTTCTATTCAGCTTTTCCAATAAAGCAGCAGCCTGTATAGTTAATATTTTCATATACATCACATTTTCATTTTGGAGGGCAGATTACACTTGTTCTAATATGATCACTATCGTATAATAATCAATAATTATTTAATTACGTGCCACTTCAGAATCTGGATAGCCATGCACAATGATGCAACTACCAGCAAAGTAAATGAATCTACATGTTCAAATCAAATGTGCCAAGCCTATGTAAACAGATATAATCATTCCAAAACCAAAAGTGGTATAGTCGTTTATGTAAGTTAATTAAACATAAACAAATAAAATAAAATAAATAGATAAAACAAAAAAATAGTTTCTTATATGACAAAGTGAAACAAATCTCTTTCATTTAAAAATGTATAAACTAATGTATGTACAGCCAGCTGTATTATTCCAGATGTAATTTCTTCTGGTGGGACTAAAGCATTCAAAGCATACATATTTAAGCACTGTCTTTCGAGTATGGCGTTTTTCTCCAAATTCTCTTTAGAATGGGGGAAAGGAAAATACTTGCTCTTTTGTGAAAGAAAAAAAAACAAGTTGCATGTCTTTTCCCTGAACAGAGAGAACATTAGAGGTGATTATTTTAAGTAGGAGAAGGTTTGGGAGGTGCAGCCCCTCATGTGAGGATAACTGTAACTTGGCTCCTGCATAAAATTCTTACGTTTGAAGAAACGCCTATGATGTTCTGGTCACAGTTTTTGCATTCAAGCTAGAATGTTTCACTTTCTGTGAAAATTCAATTGTTTCAAACCGTTTCATAAGCGGTTGTAATAAAGAATATATACCGATGAATAAAGTCAGAATGTAATTGTGTATAATAATCAATCCTTTTTGAGCAATATACATCTGACTGACAGAAAAGTATCCAAATATATTTCTCTCACTGTCATTACCTCAAAAATATATTTTAGAAATTCTGATTTTCTTTTTGTATTGCTCCTGCATGTCCTTTACTATTCCTAGACTCTGCACTGGCCTGTTCTTCTCATCACTGGCCAACATCATGAATTTCTAGATAGTTGTTATTCGAAAGGAGCTGTATACTTACAAGGTGACTACCATGTAGGGTCCTACAAGGAACTTGGGTAATGCCAGCTAGGATAAGTAATTACCTTTCCTTATACCATGTGTCAGAAAAATATACACTGTAATCCATTAATACGCATATCATTTTGATTTCATGGTATAGAGCTACTTCCTCATACTCCTAAGCAGTGACTTATGTCTTACATATGCCTTGTTTTGACAAATATAAACCAAATCCACTGGTTAAATTGAACTAATAAACAGCAAGTTACTGCCAGTTCTTTAAAAACACTTAATATTAATAGTTTGGTTCAACCCTTGGTGACAGTCCACCCTTAATTTCATTTACCATATAACTTCCTTTTGTTCAAGCTTATTTTTGAAGTCACCCCTCGTGTCTTCTTCATTACTGTCTAATACATAAAACATAAACTTTCTAAAGCCTATACAACTTTCAGTCCCCCAGCGTTGAACGAAACTATTAATATTAAGTGTTTATTTTAAAGACCTGGCTGTAACTTGGGTATTTAACTAGTTAACTGAAAAGGTGTTTTATTAATTGAAAAGGTGTTTTATTGGATAATGAAATATATAAAACAAGGCATATTAATTTGGATTGTATTTCTGACGAAGTCTGATATCTCTTGGACAAAAGCAGTAATAAGGAAGATTTTGTTTTGAACTGGTTAGTTACTGTTTGTTAGTTCCTTTTAACCGGTGGATTTGTGTTTTATTAGTTTTAATTTTTCCACTAATTGTCTTTTGGTTATTGGTCTTGTTTTGACAATCAGTCAGGTGATGAAAACTCAGTTTTGCTGCTTTTCTTTCTTCATACTGAGAGGTTGCAGTATCTCAATAGGTACCACACTCACTTTTGTTGTTGGAAAATCAGAAACTGTGGGTTCTAATCCCTCAGGTGGTAGTTGGATAAATTTTCCAATGCTGGTACTGTAGTAAAGCATATGGGGGTGCTGCACTCCTGACCTGCCATCCTTCGGACGAAATGCTAAACTGAGGTCTCATCAGCCTGAGTTGGTAGTAGTTCTCGTGGATGCAAAAGATCCCACAGCACCTACTGGAAAGAGTAGGGGACGTTTCTAGTACCCAGGCTAAATTTCCCCTAGTCAGTATGAATATCAAATCAGGTCTCCCTTGAAAAGAAGAGGTAATTTTCCTAGTAGGACTAACCTGGTCAACAAAGTGTAAACAAATCAATTCATTAAAATAAAAGTCATTTGCTAGTCTTTAACTTGAATCATTGGTACAGAACAACAGTCATAATTGCCTCACTATTAGGCCAAAATTTCATGATCTGACTAAAACACAAAAGTAAGCTATATTTCCTCTAATATTCATGTAGCCATGTCTGTGAATATGGTTGTAAAGCAAATAATGTAGCAAATGCTGTGTGTACCTGCTTAATCCACATAGCAGCAGCAGCCGGTTATCACAATGACGCAGAAGGAATACAGAGCAAAGGTCATTAGCATAATTGGTCCTCTAATTAATGGCTTCTAAATGTAATTGAGGTTAAATGAATAGTCTGTAATAAATAAAGCAGAGATACAGCTTATTACAACATTCCCCTACTTTGCCAGTACATGCAATAAATATATTACATCACATTGTGTTTAATAACTTCTCTTTTTCCTTATCTGCATATTTAAGGAAGTAATAATATCACAGATTTCCAAATGCTTATTTGATTACCGTAGTAATTCACATAGATTTCCCTTACTACACCCTTAAAATGAAAACTATTACTGCTATTCAGCATCCTTCTCTCCCTTCTTCTTTGATGGGAATCACTTAGATAATCAGGTAAATAGGAGCTTGAATGTTTTCAGGGGCATGCCCTCCTGCATAAAATGATGTTTTCTGTTTTTGAAGGGTCGGATTTTATTTTGCATCCACCAATATTGTTACTTTATAGCCATATTCCCAGAGTGGATGTATGTTTATTAGAGGAAATGTAGTTTGTTACATGTTCCTGGTCACTCAACTCCAAGCGTAAAATGTCGGGCTGTACAGTGAACAACCCATGTAGATAGGCTGCTGCATAACTTCCATACTTATTTGTAAGCACAGAGATTATGGTACACACACACACACACACACACACACACACACACACACACACACACACACACGTCACAGCTTACCCTCCCCATACACACACATAACATAAACGGGTATACAGATCACTCCCCCCACACACATACACACATATTCACAGGTACAGAGGTCATTACCATACCACATTACACAAACATAGACATGCAGTCTCTCACTCATTTACTCACTCACTCACTCATACAGTCACACATTTACAGGTATTACCACCCCCCATACACTGTCTTATGTACAGTCCCACCCACACAAACACACACATAACTCCCACACTCACACACACACACACACACACACACACACACACACACACACACACACACACACACACACACACACACACACACACACACATATTCATAGACATTTCCCCCTACTTACACATTTACAGGTAACTTCCCACACACACACATTCCGAAATACACAGATCAGCCCTCTCTTCACACACACACACACACACACACACACACACACACACACACACACACACACACACACACACACACACACACACAAACACATACACACACAGGTACACAAATCATGTCCTCCACACATCCACATAATCATAGGTACTCTGATCATTGGGATGGACCCACAGGTCAACCCCCTCCACACACACACAAACATACACTCACAAATACAGAGATATCAGTCTTAACCTCATTTACAGAATGTGTTTGCACCATGACACATTTACTGTCCTGTGGGTAAGCAGGACATTGCTTGATTGGGTAGTTTCTTTGGACTCATTCTGGAGCTCGGGTCACTAGCATCATGGGTATTTTAGGTATACTGATGGTGCTACTCCAGCGATTTGGTACTAGAAAGCATCCCACTGAAAACACTTTGACATTATTATGTAACACATGAGAGTAAGTCAAAAATCTCTCTCCACTGCTTTCTTATGCATTGCTTTTCTTGCAGTGTGCCATCTGCCTTTGTATGTGGGATAAGGCAGTACAGGGGGTGCATGACTAACTGGGGATCTGAAGTAGTTTACTTAATGTGGTCTTCAACCTGTGGGATACCGGATCCGTATCAGATCTGAGCCGGCAACTTTACTAGCATCTGCTTTGAGCTCCAAGCTCCTCCCCTTACCCAGAACACACCTCTACTACCTTCCAACCCCCAGATCTCATTTGCTGTGGCTAGCTGAAGCATCATGATCTCCAGTGCTCCGGATAGTAAGTAGGTTTAAAGTCTTTAGAAAGTCTTTTTCTCCTTTTCTATAGTTAGATTAGTGATAGTGTAGGTTCCCTTACCCCTCGCTTGGTGCATTGAGTTATCATTCTTTAGAGTTTTTTAGCTTAGTTTTAGTAGTTTGTCAGTGTGCTGCTTCCCCTCCCCCTCTCAGTGTGTTCTTTGTGCAAGCGTGATGTGTTCAGTGAGAAAAAATATTACTGCTTTTATTGTTATTTTTTCCACTGTTGTTATGGGTGATAACCCCATATTTAAAAGATGCACTGAGTGTAGCCATAAGTTATCCCCTGCAGATGGCCACACTCTTTGTGTAATGTGCTTGGGTGTGGCCCACCTTAGCACAGACTGCTCTATATGTGCGGGTTTTAACCTGTGGGCTATTAAAGACAGGAAGGTGAAGTTGGCCCTGAAAGGCCTTCTTCCCTCTTCTGAGGCAGTTGCCTCATCTTTGGCTTTGGTCACAGTGGCTGCTGTGGCCGCCTCTCCTTCTTTTCTTGCCCTTTCTTATCCTCCCTCCCAGGCTGGGACTCAACCTTCTGTGTCAAAGCCTGCAGAAGCGGAGTGGAAAAGGGGCAGGGAGAAGGAGACAGAGCCAAGACCAAGGACTAAAAAATGCAAGAGGTCTCAGGACCTTCCTTCACCGGATAAGACTCTGAGGATCTGTGACTCCCCTCAGCTCTGATCTCTGAGGTTTTCCATGGAGCTAGAGGAGACACACTCTACTTCTAGGGCCTTGGTGCTCTGACCCACAAGGTCAGAATCCATGGCCTCATTGAAGTCCACCCAGTCTTTATCTGAAGTTGACATGGATAAAATGATGAGGAGATTTATTCATACTCAGATACAGAAGGGGGCTTGCCAGCCCCCTCTCCCTCAGGAGGGGGAAGCTCGCTTCCTCTTTTCCAGCCAATTTCTCCTTCTCTGATCCATCCACCGGGTTCAGAGTACTCGGATCCGAGGATGGCTTTAGTCAGGGGTTTGGCACCAATGGTACCTGCATCCTTGATACCGACAGCTGCCTGAAGCATGTCAGATCTGACCAGCTTGGATCCGAGCTGCTCTAGGAGCCAGAGTTTGGGTGTTGGATCCGAGGGAGTGGAACTTTTTTCCTCAGCTCCGCCTTTGTCAGGCCAAGTTCCCTCCCTTGGAGCTCCTTCTACTTCGGGCCCAGCTCCAATTCTCTCTTCGTACCCATATTGGTTGCACAGGAGGTTCGCTCTCTCTCTCGGCATTCGACTTGATAGAAAAGGTTCTCTCCATTGGATCGAGACCCCTGACTGTCCCCTCTGACTCTGCCCAGACCCCCTCGGCTCTTTCTATGATTCCCATCATTTTACCAGAGGGACAGCCCATGCTCGAGGAGCCCCAGACAGCACCCCCTGAGGAACAAGTGGCTTGTGAGTTCCCCCGGAGAGCCCCACCGGAGAGGTACCTCACAAGCATACGTGCAAGAGGAGGCACTTGGACTCCCCCAAGTCCCTCACTGAGGATACAGACTTGGATGTTGGGGAAGGTTCCCCTAGGTCACCTCCCAAGGATGTCTCCATTGGAGACATCATGGAAATCCTTCACCAACGGGGAGGTTGGTCTGCCCCCAAACCTTCTTCTGATGAGTCCGTATTCCTGGAGACTTTCAGCATGGACCCATCTACTTCCTGGGTGTCCTCTCCTGCGGATCCTTTGGTGGACCTGGTCACCTCATGGGCATGAAAGGAGCTGGACAGCATGGAACCAATTCCAAAAAGGCCTGACATAGATTTTGAGTCCTCCCTCAGATAGGCCAGCATGGAATAAGGGCTCCCCTGTAGACACTATGGTGATAGCAGCAGCCACAAAGAAGGAACTTGCCCAGGAGAGTTCCTTAGTTCATCCTCCTGACCGAGAGTCATGGATGATGGACCACCTAGGGAACCAGGTTTATGCTTCAGCGACCTTTTCTATTAGGGCACTGAACTACCTGGCCCAAGTCACCAGACTCCAAAGTGACCTGGTGAAGGAGCTGGAGGAGTCTCCCCCTAAGTCCATGTCGCAGGAGGACAGGGTCTCATTCTCTGCTAGGATGGCCACTTTGAAATCAGTCTCCAACACATCCATGTGACTTCTTTCACATGCTACAGAAAGAGCAGCTAGGGCGGCTAGGTCCAGAGTTTCCATGATGCTCAACGCCTGGCTCAGATTATGTCAATTTTTGGAACCTCTCAAGTCGTCTTTTGCCAATGCCCCTTATGACGGAGCTACTCTTTTTGGTAAGACCATCAAAGAGACATTAGCCCAAAGTGAGAAGGATGGGAAGACACTGTCTGCCATCAGGATCCACTTCTCGAACCCCCAAAGCTCCTTTTCCCGGAACCAGAGAGGGCAAAAGAAGATGTGGTTCCAGAAGTCACAGTATTCCTGGGACACTCAGAGCTCTTCTTCCCCCAGAGGCAGAGGGTGACAGAATGGATTCTGGCCCAGAGGCAGAGGGGGTCTGAGGAATTTTGGGTCTTGAGAACCTTTCTCGGACAGACCCAGGCAGCAATCATGAGGGGTGGCCCGACTGCTCTACTCTGGAGGCAGTTGGGGGATGATTGTCCAAGCATCTGTCGGCATGGGAGTCCATAAAATGAGACCACTGGGTGCTTCAGATCATATCCAGAGGATACTCTATCCCCCTTTGTGGGTCCCCCCAAATCTCCCAAACACCTCCTGGATGTATAACCCATGCAAAGGGAGTCGACAGTACAGGAAATTTCCAAGCTGTTAGAAAAATGAGCCATCAAAACTGTCCCCCCAGATCAGTCCAGATCGGGATTCTACTCCCGGTTCTTTTTGGTGCCAAAGAAAATGGGGGACTTAAGGCCCATTCTGTACCTTTCTACCCCGAACCTGTCAGTTGCCAAAGAGAAGTTCCGGGTGGTCACACTACAGTCCATCATGCTGTACCTGCAAGAGAGCAACTGGATGTGCTTGTTAGACCTCCAGGAAGCTTACTATCACATAAAAATGCACAGAAGCTCCAGGAGGTTCCTCTGCTTCCAGCTAGGAGTCAATCATTACCAATTTTGAGCCCTACCATTTGGTCTCACCACAGCCCCAAGGGCGTTCACCAAAGTGATGGTGGTCGTAGCGGCTCACCTGAGGCTTCAGGGGATTCAGGTCTATCCGTACCTGGACGATTGTCTCCTCACTGCTTCCACCAGGTGTCTACTCTCCCAAACCAGGGATTATTTCTTGATCCTTGCCCTGCATTTGGGGATTGTAATCAACACATCCAAATCACTCCTAGATCCTGTACAGATGATAGACTACATTGGCGCAAAGATAAATACTTTACAGTGCAAAATCTTCCTGACCTTGGAGAGAGTACAAAACCTGAGGATGCATGTCTCTCTTATCTACCATTCTCATCTCCCAACAGCGGAATCAGTGTTGAGGGCCTTAGGTTCAATGGCGGCAACCATAATGCTTCTCCCGTGTGCCCGGTTACATATGAGAATTCTACAGTGGACTCTAGTTGTACAATGGTCCCTGTTGGAACTTCCATTGGCGTATGCAATACAACTCAGTCGAGATTGTCGCACATCCCTCATATGGTGAATGTGTTCTCCGGACATTTTGGAGGGACACCCCTTTGTTCCAGTCCCAGCCCAAGCCACAGTGACCACAGACACCTCCCAACTTGGGTGGGGGGCATTGTTCGGGCAGGACAGTCCAAGGCCTGTCGTCCTCTGTAGAGACCAGCTTGCACATAAATGTTCTAGAGATGAGGGTGGTCCTTTTAGCGTTGCAGGCCCTTCATGCCTTTCTTCCCCTGGGAATGATTACAATTCAGTCAGACAACATGTCAGTAGTCTGGTATATCAACAAACAGGGAGGAACCAGATCTTACCCCCTTTGTCATGAGGCCATGAGAGTGTGGGAATGGCGATCTCCACTGGTCGCTTTCTCATCACAATGCACATTCCGGGACTGTCCAACATCTTAGCGGACAGGTTAAGTTGGACTATTCTGATGCCTTACGAGTGGTCTCTGAATCTTTCAGTAGTAGAACAGATTTTCCACAAGTGGGGTCAGCCTTGCTGCGATCTCTTTGCATCTCCTTCCAACGTGAAGTGCAGTGAGTTTTTTGCTCTCAACCCCCTGCTGTGGGAGTCCCCCCGAGATGCTCTAGTACATGCTTGGCCTCCCAGTCTTCTGTATGCTTACTCTCCAGTACCTCTTATTCTGAGGTTTCTACAGAAAGCTCCTCGACTGGGGAGTAAAGTGATCCTCATTGCCCCATTTTGGCCTCGCCCGGTATGGTTTCCGTTCCTTTGGTCTCACCTTTTGGCTCTGCCTTGGATCTTGGATCCCATTCAGGATCTGATTTCACACCCTTCGGGGGGTCCTCATCCAAATCTGGACAGTTTGAGGCTCACAGCTTGGCTGCTCCAGTTCCCATGATTGCTAGGACTCCTGGATTATCCTTCTCAGTTAGGTCTATTTTGGTGGCTGCTCATAAGTCTTTGACCAGGGAGGTTTATCGCAGCAGGTGGAAATGTTTTTCCTTTTGGGCCTCTCAAAGGAGTTTATACCCCTTCATGGCCCCTATTTCTGCCATTCTTGATTTTCTAGCTGATATTTTTTAACACCGAGCTAGTTCTTCTGCTGTCAAGGTTCAGTTGGCTGCCATTTCTCATTTTCATGTGGGAGAGAATTCTGTCTCTTTATCCTCCTCCAGGCTGTGTAAAGCCTTTATTAAAGGCACTTTTCTCTTACACCCCCCCCAGTCAAGGATCCTGATCCCCCATGGGACCTTACTGTGGTTCTTCAAGCTTTGGTCACTCCACCTTTTGAACCTGCTGCAACCACAGATCTAAAATATTTATCTTGGAAGACAGCATTTCTGGTGGCTATTACCTCTGCCAAAAGGATTTCAGAACTGCAGGCCTTGACCGTCAAAGTTCCTTATATGATTTTTCACAAAGATAGGGTTTCCCTTCGAACAAATCCATCCTTTCTTCCTAAGGTTGCATCACCAGTCAATATCAATCAGACCATCAATTTGCCTGTGTTCTTTCCTAATTTTACTAACAAGATGGAATACAAATTCCACCTGCTGGATGTTCATAGGCAGTTATGATTCTATTTACACAGGACAAAAAATTTCCGTAAATCTGATCAATTGTTTGTATCCTTATATAAACCTTTTTTGGAGAACCTATCTCCAAGGTCTCTATTGCTAGATGGATTTCTTCATGCATCCTTCAGGTGTATAAGGACAGAGGCATGTCTCCTCCAGGTCAGGTGAAAGCTCATTCCACTAGGTCCATGGCTACGTCTGCGGCCTTTTGGTCTAGAGTTTCTTTGGATGATATTTGTTCTGCAGCTACTTGGTCCTGATCTCATACATTCATTTCTCATTACAAATTTGATTTGATTTCCAGAAGGAGAGCATTCTTTGGTTCCGCAGTGCTCCAGAATATCCTTCCATGAGGGCCACCCAGGAGTTTAGTAACTGGGGACTCTGTCCCACAGGTTGAAGACCAAATGAAGTAAACTACTTCAGATAAAGAATTTATGTACTCATCATAAAGTTCCATCTGAGTAGTTCTACTTCATTTGTCTTCAACCATCCCTCCCTCCTTCCCCCGGACCTTGGCATATGAATAGCCTGTGGGCTGCAGTTATAAGTCTTAAGTATTTTTTTCAGGTCGGGCTATCAGTATATGATTCAGCAAACTCAATCTGGGGGTTGGAAGGTAGTGGAGGTGTATTATGGGCAAGGGGAGGAGCCTGGAGCTCGGAGCAGATGCTAGTAAAGTTGCCGGCTCGGATCCAATACGGATCCGCTACTCAGATGGAACGTTATGGTGAGTACATAACTTCTTTTTTCTATACAGATGGGAGATGTGCTTAGCCTCATATGCACGTAAGGCAAAACCTCAAGATGTTTTGTAACTGACTTAAGCTCAGCTCATGCATGATGGGAGAAAGGAAGGAAGAATGGTAGTACATAGGTAAGTCTGTCGAGTAGGGTTTCTAGAGCTAAGGTGTGAACAAAAAAGGCAACACTAAATGGAAGTTTGCCAGTCTTTACCCTGCCCCTAGTTGGCTCTCATTACTTCAGTCTAAACTACAAAGAAAATCAAAAAAAACTTATGTAGTGCCAAACTGTCCAAGGACAACAATGCAGTTACAGTTCTTATAATCCACATAAATCCAATCAAACAAATGCTGCAACAAATGTGCCTGGCTTGGTGGGTAACAAAAGTCCAACCGAATGTAATAATGAAGAAAATAACTTTTATTAAAGAAACAGCTTAGCGCGTTCGTCCTTGTGTGTTCTCAATCTAAACTACACTATCATGCCTTTCAGTGCTTTGAATATACTGTGGGGTTGGGCCTGTTCTGAGTGACACTAGTTAGTTCTTCTGTCACCTCATAAATACTACATAAATAATACACTGATGTCTCTTCTGTTATACACCGGTGTTATATATTGTGTATTACTGTTCATATATTAAATGTCCTGTTATTGGAGCTTCTCTTTGCAGGCCTGTACCAAAAATGGGTTCAGTGCTCAGCTGGACTTTTTCTGGTGCACAAGTATCACGTAAAATCAATTAATCAATCAGTCACTCAATCATCTGTGCAGTGGTCATCTCAGTATCAGGCACTGACAGCATGTCTTGATTTGGCAGACAGCCTCCGCATGGTGCATTCCAGTTTTTCCATAGTTCCACTTCCCTTCTTCTGTTACATGTATGGACAATTAGCCTTCCAAGCCTCCTAAAACAACTGTACTCACCACAAAACTCCAGCACTGCTTACAAAAAAAAATTATCTGTCTTGGCAAAAATAAATGCAGAGGATTTAATAAAGCACAGCTAATGAACTTATTAAAATGTGTTATCCTGTGTAAGTGGGGTACCTTCAGATAACTGAAAATCAGTTGTGAATTTACTGATATTTGGCAAACAATGCTATGTTAGAATGTTTTTAAGGCAAACATTCATCAGTTTCAAACTGCAGTTACATGAATTCTATATTACAAGGTTGTAAGTTATTCACTGTGTAGTTTGTAGGTTCATAGGTTTGTACTAGGCCAATGCCCCTGGAGCCTTTACAAGCCTAGCCTATAGAAGTGCCCTGGCATCATGCCGCCATTAGTTCCCGGTGCCTCTATCAAGTAGAGCCACTGGAGTGATCCCCAGGATGAACTTTCTATTTCCCATCCACTCATAAAGATTTCTCTTGAAAAGGGCCAGAGAGAGGTGCTCTGCTTGACATGTATGGGAAGTCTATTCCAGAGCATGGGCAGTCTGTGGGTTATGAACCTGTCCCTCCAGCAAGTTCTGTTGATTGTGGTAATGAGGTTGAAGTCCCTGGAGTGTGTGGTGCGGAGGGATTGGGATTTCATTAGGTGTAACATTTCTAAAAGGGCTTGGTCAGACATGGCTTTGTAAGTAAAGCAGAGATCGCCTCTTAATAGACGATATGAGACAGAGAAAAGCTTATGTTTTTTGAGTCTTTCCATGTAGGGCATGTGTTTAAGGCCTAGGATCCTCTTCATGAGGTTCTTTTGTGGCCTTTCAAGCAGTTGCAGGCATTTAGTGAGGTACATGCCAAATGGGGCATTATACTTGATGACTGGTCTAATGAGGGAAGAGTACAGAGAGGTGATGACCACTTCCTTCCTGGATGCAAAGCCCTTGGTAATGAGATGTGCCACATAGAAGGACTTTCTGCCCACAGTGGCAATGTGGTGGCTGAAAGAGAGGTTGCTGTCAACTTGTGTCCCCAGATCTCTTATAACGTCTTCAGTGTTCAGTGGGCTCCCATCAATGTAGTAATTAGTGGAAACTGAGTTTTTCCCAAAGGAAATGACAATGCCTTTTTTGGCATTAATCTTGAGGCCATGGTTTTACACCAGTCGTTGGTTTCAGTGAGGCCTTTCTGTAGGATGTCTACATCACTTGGGGAGTTAATAATGGCTCCCACTTGCAATCATCGGCAAACTTGGTCAGCCAGAGTCCCTCTGTATTAGACTGGTCTTCTGAGAAGTAGATGCCAAACAGGAGAGGACCCAGGACCGATCCCTGTGGGACTCCACTTGTGACTGATCAGCAGTCTGACTTGGAGTCTGCTACTTTCACACTGTGGGTTCTATCTGTGAGCCAAATTGCAACCTACCTAGTGATGTGGGCATTGATGCCTAGTTTGGTGAATCTATCAGTAATTCCTGAGTGGGGGGGAATGGTATCAAAGGCCTTGGTCAGATTGAGGTAGGCTGTATGAACTGCCTTGCCCTTATCCACAGCTCTGGTGACTGACTGAAAGAAGTCAAACGGGTTGAGCAGGCATGATCTACCCTTCACAAAACCAAATTGCGTTGGATCCAGAGTTTGGAGATTCCCTATATCCTTATTAATTAGGTCCATGATGATGCGCTCCATAGCCTTACATATCAGACTCATCAGGCTAATGGGGTGATAATTCCCAGGGTCTGTAGTTGCTCCCCTTTTATGCAGAGGGACGACTGTAGCAGTGCACCATTCTGTAGGGACAAAGCCTGAAGTGAGGCTGTGATTGAACAGGCCACACAGGTGTGGTGCCAGTTCACTTTGTAGTTCATGTAGAACACAGCCAGGGATATTGTCGGGTCCCATGGAAGCTGTATTCTTGGCCTTGGACAATGCAGCCTTAACCTGTGCTGCAGTAATGCTGGGTGCCTGGCATTCTTACAGTATTGTGACTGGTCCTTTGGGGGGAGAGAGGGGTAAAGTTGGCACTGAATCTGTAGGCCAATATGTTGGTAATATCTGTTGGCTCAATATAGGAGGTACCATTGTGCAGTAACTCAGAGCAAATCTGGGTATTGCCATGGAGATTCTTCATATAACTGTAGAAAGCTTTGTGGTTGTTTTTAGTGTCTGCCGCAATTCTGCCTTCATAGCTAGCTTCTGAGGTTTTGATGCGGGATCTCAACTTTTTGTTGAGGCTAATAAGGGAGTTTTTCCAGTCTTGGGACTTCACCTTTTTCTGCAACAATTTTTTTCCTCTACCATCAAAAAGCCATCCTCAGATCAAGTGAATAACAAATATTTTATGAGTCTTTATTTTTGAACTTTAATTTGAATTCCCACAGAGAAGAATACCACTGATGGGCCACAGAAGTAGAACTAAAAAATTTAGTTCATGCATAATTTATGATACTTCAAACTGTGGATTTTCTTTCTTATTCATCCTTGACCAGTGGTTATCTCATGCATATTTTCAGGACCACATATGACCCACCAGTGTATTACAATGGAAGAGTAGACTTAAAAATTTGTAGAACGTTTTCCCTTATTCTGCAGCTGCTAATGGGCACACGGCCATCAGATTTCATCTTAGGAAAGAGGAAAGTCTTGATTCCAAATATAGCCTGCTTAACAACTTTTCAGTCAAGTTCTCTTATTTTAAAGTACTACAGACATGAGATCTTTCTAGGTCAGTGACAGGCCTGCTGTGAGACACACGAGGCCAGTACTTGTTTGTGCTGTATGCAGCACATTAATACGATCAATCAATTAATCAATCAATAAGCAAACACAGGTCAGAATAATTAAAACGTGTATCTTCATTTTTCTTTGTTATATTTGGTAGACAGTTTGCAAGTTTGCAATAATACATGACTTACAAGCAATAATGGGTATTAAAAACAGCAGAAAGATTTGTATTGTGTGAGTGCTACTATTCAATGGCATATTCACAGGTTCTTTTAAAAGGTATCTGCCATATTCATTCCTTTTCTTCAGTTAACAGATGTGGACCACCCTGCTTTGTTACTTAGTATTTTCTTTGTTTTTTTTTTTTGTTTTTTTGTTTTTTTTTTAGAGTCTGGGCTTTTTTTGAAAGAAACAGTAACTAAACTTTGTTTTTCATGCTTTATTGTTCATACACATAAAAAATGGAGTTTGTGAGGACGTGTTAGCAAATGATGACAGAATGTAACCTAAGATGGACTTATTTCATTCAGCTGCTATTCTAATTGGTGTGTACATGGCATTACAGTGCTTAGGGTCAATCTTTGTAATTCCATTTTTTAAATAATAAAAAGACTAAACATTATGTGAAACTTTGTAATACAAGAAGGATGCGAGATCCTTCATACTATGAAACACTGATAAAGTAGATAGAAATGACTTTCAGATATCTGCAAAAAGCCTTCATTGTGTAGTGCTGCCTTGTATTTCATCCCAGTAAAAACAAATGTTTGCATATGAATTGTAGCCACGTTCTGACAGACCAAGGACATTATCTTTGGTACATAAACTTTTTGCAGTTTCCCTTTTAATTAATTTTATACTTGAAATAGGATTGTTACCTGTGAATATGCCATTGAATAGTAGCACTCACACAATACAAATCTTTCTGCTGTTTTTTAATACCCATTATTGCTTGTAAGTCATGTATTATTGCAAACTTGCAAACAGTAGGCTGAATGCCCACCCCCTTACTAGCTGCTTGGAATAGTCTGTGGGTGGGATTAATAAAAGATTATTTTACATAAATCTGCATAATTCCCTTATGCCAGTTTCTATTGTGCAACAATATTATCACCAGACAGCATGATTTGTGAATCTCCCAATACGAGTACAGATGCAGCAGTCTTAAATGGGTCTATATCACGTCGTCAAACATTTACAATTTCAAATGACATATAGTCGAGACCATATGTTCGAATTTGTAAATGTTTGAGTGTGTGAATGGAAATCTCCATAAATGGAGGTTTCCATTCACTTCAATGTGGTGTGATTTCAGAGTTGGTATATTTAGGTAGTGGGGAGTGTGGGGGTGCAGGGTGGCTTTCCCCCCTGCATAAAACAAGTTTTACATTTTTCCTTTGCGTTTTTATTTTTGTATAGGTAGTCAAAGTTCCGTAACTTCGGACATGTGTTCAAACATATGTCAGTCGAAGTTATGGCACTTCGACTATGTGATATAGACCCGTCTTAAACATCTGTGCTGTGAAATACATTATAGTAAAGGGGATGTATAAATGTACTGAGTTAGATGTGAATGGAAGGGTCCTCATTGCACTAACCAGCTGCATGCTGTAATATTTTAGCTTCATAGCTTCTTACTAAGCTTATGGCTGAGGAGGCTACTAAGATACTCATGTCAACTGGTATTGTTAGGTCTCTAGAATAAGTATTTGGTTTAACAGCAGTTATATTTTGGTAAAGGAGTTCAGTGTGCGCTCAAGTCATTCACAGCACGAAAGGCTAAATAGAGATCAGTCTTTAGCATCCTATATGAGTCTATTTATTTATTTTATTTTTTTATTTTACATTTGTTGACCGGGCTAGTCTAACTGGCTACATGTCCATTTTCAGTACAGGCCTGGGGAGATAAGCTCCAGAAACACACAATTACAAAATTGTTGGTACAGTACAATAATGTAACAAATGATCATAGAGACTAAGTACTGGGGATAGAGCTTTTAGTCTATCATACTAGCTAAGGGTAATGAGATATTTTTGGTGAGGCAACACACGAGGTCTCTTGAGTTGGTTTAGGTCCTTAATGAGGTATATGCCAATGCATACCTTAATGAGGTAGATGCCAAATGGGAGCAATATATTTAGTTTTTGGTATAATAAAAGAGGAATAAAGTACACATTTAACTTCTCTGGACCTTAAAGAAATACCACAAAGGATAATTTGGGCACTGTAGAAAGATTTTCTAACCATGGCAGAGATGTGATGGTCAGAGTTTGTTATCAGCATAGGTAGGCAAGTCTCTGATAACTGTGTCAGTATTTGTATATTATGTTGCAGGAACTGTTATTGGCTATGGGAGGGTCATTCCTATCACTATCTAGCTACACATTGTAATATTATGCTTGCCAGATGGGCCCTAATAACACTTAACAGATGCACACTGTATTTTTATGACTGTCAAAGAGCCATCCTAGCACTGACCAGCTGTGCACTATGTTATTATGACTGTAAAAGGGGCCCTTACAGCAGTGACCAGCTGCATGTTGCTAAGTTATGGCTGTTAGAGGGACCCACACAGCACTGATCAGCTGCACAATTTATTATTATGGCTGTCAGAGAGATCCTCATAACACTGACTTCCTGCACACTGCTTTAGTATGGCTATCGAAGGGGCCCTCACAGCAATTAACAGCTGCACACTGTTATATTATGACTGCATAGAGGCACTAACCAATTACACTAGCTACTCTGTACACTGTTTTATTATGGTTTTCAAAGAGGCCCTCATAGTTAACTGACCAGCTGTGCACTGAATTATTGTGGCTGTCCAAGGTAACTTAGCATTGACCCACTGCATATTCTAATAATGAGGGCTATCAGACAGGTGTTGCATATTGTAAGAACTCAGTAGTATGAAAATTAGCTTCAAGTGAAGCTAATCTAAGAAATGCATGTAGTGTGGCATAACTCAGCAATCAAGCAGTGTCGTTCTTTGAAATTACTGTGGCTTATTGGATATTCACTGCAAAACAATAAAACACTAAGAGTTACAGTGCAGACCACAACTAGTTCATGTATCATAGCCCCATTCGAAAACAAGAGGGATTCCTGAGTCCTTCTCTGTATCTTTTAGACAGTACAGATTAGGACTAAATGTGTACTCCTATGAGCATTTGTGCAAAATAGTGACCAAAAGCTTTACCAAACAACTGCCAAAATCATTTATACTTCCCTCGCCAATCTTCATCTGGATGAATACTTCTGACATTTTTAAAGACAGATACATCAGGACAGGAAGAGATGGAAAATAATTTTGTCATCCTAGCCAACAGCTTGTGCTTTGTGGTCTCCATGAACACAAGGACCGTTTCGTACATGACCATAATTTGGATCATTATAAATCTGTCCTGTTCATGACCAGAGTATTGGCCATATCAGGTGCTCCAAGACTGCTGTTTGTACCAGGGGAATTGCCCTGAGAATGTACTCCAACATTCTTAAGAAAGAACAGGAATTATTGTAAAGTTTACAAGTTAACTGTATAGGCTATACATATTTCTGAAGTCATACTGGTGCAGTTGATGGAATGTTCAAGATAGACCCTTCCCACTTGGTGTTTATTTGATTTGTTGTATCAGAATACTAACATTTGATTCCTAACTAATATAATGATAAAGAAAGCTGGAAAAGGGAATTTCATACCACACTTTATATAACTCAGTCTGTGGGTGGGGTAATGCTTTACACATGTTAAAATAAATGTAGCAAAACCAGGAGATAAAACTGCCTCATTAAAAAGACAGCAGCTGCATTAATAAAAAGTAGAAGCAACATCGGTTTTGTGGCACAGGAGCTGGACATCAGTCTGTGTTGTAACAGACCCAAGTTCAGAAATGGACTTGAGCCTTTGGTAGGGCTAACCAGGAGGGATAGGATGAAGCAATCAATGACCAGCTGTTCTATGCTGGGAGAGTTTTGGATGAATCTGGAGCCTCTGCAGCCTCTAGTGGCAATTCAACAGTTCTGATAGCATTGCAATAGCCACTACCTAAAGTAGAGACTTTGACTGGCTTACATAAAACTGATGGCTTGCAGCTCCAGCCATGCAACTCCTGGATGGGATAAATCACTCATCCAGGACTGCAAAATGAATTACTACTGCAACCTACTTCCCAAGGTACTGTGGGACTCATTTGTGAGAGGCTTTCTTTGTGGGTATGTGGATGAAACAATTGAGGGGTCCAGGTGCTCAGAATGCTTGGAATCTAGAACAACATCCACAGGGCTGCATGGCACAGGGAAGAGAAGCCAAAAAAACTCCAAAAAGTAGAAGCCCCAGTTTTTAATGGCATTTTGTTTTCTGTTAAGAATTTGTTTTCATATTTCAGATTGCTAGCTAATGTTAAAATTCAAAGTAGGGCACAAAATCTTTGTAGTAACATTCAGTTTTGCTAGTGAAATACTTTGAGTCAAGTGTGGCTTATATTTAGAA
Organism: Protopterus annectens; assembly: GCF_019279795.1. Lineage (NCBI taxonomy): Eukaryota > Metazoa > Chordata > Ceratodontiformes > Protopteridae > Protopterus > Protopterus annectens. Next base: position 1,011,852,420 of record NC_056734.1, on the reverse strand, counting down.
TGACTTTCAGCCAATTAGTATTCAGGATATAGTGATGATGGACCATGATCATATATATTGTGCCCTGCTTCATGTCCCGTGTGAATTAAGTATATCTGTATCTTGAGAATGCTTCAAGGAAGCCTTTGTCAGGTCCCTGTTATGATTTATAATGGCTGTAAACAGTAACTGCACTTTTTTCCTCTGTGCTGGAACTAGGTTGATTCACAGACTGCTGGGTGAAATGAAAACATTGCATTTATTCTTTGTTTTTGTTCCAATAATAAATGCAATTTTTCCACACATTTTACCATAAAATTTCTATGCCTCCAAGACAACCTTTTTTGCTCTAGTATTCTATAGTTAAAAATGCATAAAACTGTTTGACTCTTAAGATTTATATTAAACTAAAACTCGATTTAAGATCGACTGTAGAATATTTTTCAGGTTAGATGTAAATTGAAGTTCTGTCTATCTTAATTACAAGAACTGGATCAAGCTTTAAATTAATAGTTCAGAGCATGGTTCAGGCAGAGATAATCTCAAAGCAGTTAGACATGTTAGATGACATGCAACAGCTTGGCATTTCATAGGTTTATAGGTTCATAGACTAGTACTAGGCTAACTGCCACTGTTGGCCATTTTAACCATAGCCAATTACCCCAACTGAGAATCAAACCCTGCACCATGTGTTTGTAAGGCAAACAACTTAACCATTATGCCGATCTTCCACCCCAAATAATCAGCCCTTGCAAGTCTTGAACCCAGAACCTTGCTCATGATAGCCACAACAATCTACCACTAAGCCATCTGAACATTTGTATGGTAATGTTCAATATGAAACCTAGTCTTTTACATAAACATGTTTCATAATCATTGATACGTCATTGTCACTAATGGTTTCATAAGAATCATGCTTATTCAAAATCTGATTTATAACTATTGCTGTTAAAGTATTTGAGAAGTGGACAGTGTTATGCAATTTTATGTCCATTTCTAAAAACAGTTATCACTGAGTGTTAAACGCGAGTATAGAAATTTGGCATTTTAGGCCAGAGCACTTTTCACCACCATAACTTATCCTTATTCTTAAATTAACTGCTAGCAATATTATCAGTTTTATGGGGTGTGTAATATGCTTAGAATCTGTAGATATACATGCACAAAAAAGTTATAATGAAATCACAGGTAAAGATTAGACACTGATCTTAATAATTAAAGGTACATTTCCAAGTTTCATATGAAGAAAATGGAACCTCACTAAAAAAAAAAAAACATAAAACAAGTGTTCTGAACTGGGATTACACTATTTGCAGCTAAAGGATTGACTGGATAGTGTTCCTAAACTCTTGTTGCACAATTTGTAGATGTGCATGTGATAGGGTAGTGTTCCTGAACTAGGATTACACAATTCACAGCTGTAGAATTGACTGGTTCTGTGACTGGATATTGAAATCATCAGTAATGAGCAAAGTATTCACTATTTGACAAAGGACCGTAAAATCAATATTATGTTCTGTCCACAGTTGGTTTGGTAACTCTGACAGCTGAATAGCTATTGCTGTTTTACTTTGCACATTTGTTTGGCAATTTGCACACGCTAGAATCATTGCATGTGTGCACCTAAGAGTGATATGAAATCAGATCCTCTATTTCACTAAGGCTTTCTCAGGGAATAAGCCCTATTGCCCACTATAGTGTGATCTTGGAGTTGGTATGTATAATTAGCAGGTGTGTGGGGGGATCCTTTGTGGACTGATGTTTTAGTTTTTGACAATTAGGTGTTGATCATTCTGGGATTGAGGAATAGTTTTTTTTATGGAAAGTTATACATATATATATATATATATATATATATATATATATATATATATATATATATATATCTACCTGATAACACTGACACGCGAAAACACCGACAACAAAATCACCGACACCACAAACTGAAAGTTCAAAAACAACGAATCTTTACATGCCCGAAAAACCACAATCCCGACAGTCAACAAACAAAACAAATCCCATGTCCAAAAAGCACACACACAGCACAAGCACACCAAAAACCTTACAAACCTACACTAAACCTTACATACACAACTATCTATGCACTAACCTTAATCCAAACCCTAACCCTAAGGTCTGCCACTATCGCACACTCATCTAACCCACGCCCTCACCCTAACTCACTTAACCCGCCCCTAACCTTACAGTCTGTCACTATCGCACACTCATCTGACCTGTGCCCTAACCCTAACTCACATAATCCACCCCTAACCCTAACCCCACACTTACCTTAACATGTCGGTGTTCTCAGCATCGGGATTTTCAACTGTCGATCATCTCCGTTGTCGATCTTCCAGTGTCGGTGTTCTCATTGTCGGAGTTTTGCAGTTTCGGCATTATCAGGTAGACCCATAGATATATATTTATATATATATATATATATATATATATATATATATATATATATATATATATATACACACATACATGTATATATATATATATATATATATATATATATATATATACACATACATATATATATATATATATATATATATATATATATGTATACATCTGTCATATCACTGAATCGTTTTTCACTGAAACTCAAATAGCCAAAACTCTTTCACTGAAAACTCCTTTCATAGGAAAAAATTCTACCCAAGAAATATATCCTAAAAACATGTTTTTGCAGAGGAGCAAGCCCCCCCATGCCACCCTTATTTATATATTCTATATTTGTGTCATGCAACCACTAAGAAAAGAAAAAATATGACACAGTGAATCACTGCTGGAGAGCAAACACAAACATTTACAGATCTGGGAGTACAGTATGCTGCTGACCATAGTAATCCACACGTACTCTTCTAGACTTACTTCTATAATAACTCCTATGATAAGAAAGTACAACATTGTATGCATTCTGTACACTTTTTGGTGAAACTGGTTTGTCCATTTCACTTTCAATGAAATAAAGATTCAGTGAAATGACAATGACCCACTTTTATATATATATATCTACACACACCCCCACATGCACACACACGTGTGTGTGTATATATATATATATATATATATATATATATCTACACATACACCCACATGCACACACACACGTGTGTATATATATATATATATATATATATATATATATATATATATATATATATATATAGTTTACTATCATAATTTCGATAACTTTTCCTTGAGTAGAGTAATTACTTACTTGAAAAAGAATGTTGTAAAATGACATCGAACAGTCACAATTACAACACATTCAAAATGTCAACAGTTCAAATTCGACATTGTAGACATTTTCAAAACGTACCTTGACATCTGGTGATTCTCTACACACATTTTGTCTACCTGCTAATTATATATTACAACTCCGAGATCGTACTACAGTGAGGAAAAGGGTAAATTTCTAATCCTGGACAAAAATACCCAAAAAGAAAGGTAATAACAACAACAACAACAACAGCAATAAAAAGTACAAGACTAATTCAAATGGGGTTCAAATCAATAGACTTAATGCAGCTAACCAGGGTAATAACTTCCACAATGCTCACTACGGTCCAAGAAGCCAAAATGGCTTTGGTAATCAGGATTTTCAAGTTTCTGCCTCGGGATACAACCTGAGGCAAGGCACGAAGAAAACGTACTATCATTCACACCAGTAACTAGTGAACATACTAATGTTGGCACTACGGTTCTTTCCATTGCAGAACCGACACAGCAGGAGAAACCAGACGATGAGAATGCACTTTTAGAAGAACCAGTTGTTACTATTGTATACAATTCCACTGGGGACTTTAAGATTTTTAATTACTCTGACTTTCATGTTGATACTACTTTAGCTAATTTATTATCAAAAGGTTTCACTTTTGTTCCCTCATGTAGAACCAACATAGCAGAGTTTATTATTGACCTTAAATTATTCATTAGGAAGTTGATTTTAAACATGTTACTAAGAGAGGTACCATCCTCTATCATACCATTTTATATTACTAGTGCATTTTGCCCCCATCCCCATCCAGACGTGGCTTTGTTTGAAAAAATATGTATGTTAGATATTTTTCACAAAATAAATAAGATGAATAATGAATACACTACTAACTTTAACTATAACATCACCAAGGAAGAAAAACAAGCACTTATGTATCTGCAACAAGCACACGTCAGGACTATGAAACCAGACAAAGGAGGGGGCATAGTTATTTTCAATTTGGATGATTATAACAATAAAATTCAGACCATTTTAGAAAGTGACACTTATGAGGAGGTATCAAAGAACAAATTAAACATAGCTTATATAAGAGTTAAGGTATTTCTTGAAGAATTATTAATTGAAGCAAGGATAGATATGACTGCAGCAAATTATTTACATATGTCGGCTCCAAGGATACCTACTATTTTTGGAGTACCAAAAATACATAAAAGCATAGACAATCCACCCATGAGACCATTGGTCGATGCTAGAGCAAGTATTACTTATGCTTGCTCCAAATTTATTGACCACACTTTAAAGAAATATGTGGCTCAACAAAAGTACATTTGTAAAGATTCTTGGACATTTTTGGACAATATAAACAACCTACAATATCAAGATGATTTAAACTTTCTTACAATAGATGTGAAAGACTTGTATTCGTCAATTCCCCACACAGAGGGAATTGAATGGATGAGTTTATTACTACATGATATGAGAGCCCCCCAGAATGAAATAAAATTGATGGCTGAACTATTGGACACAGTTCTTTCCAACAATTACATCACTTTTAACAACAGATACTACTAACAAAAAATAGGAGTGGCGATGGGCTCTCCATGTGGTAGTACATTTGCAAATTTAGTAATGGCCTACATGTCTTTGGTGTAACTACATACACAAGTAAGATTAAACATTATATACATTTCCTGGATGATATATTTATCCTGTTCCAGGGTAACCAACAGGAGGCTTCTAACTTTTTAACTTACTTAAACAACACTAGTACATTCTTAAAATTCACATATAATTTTTGGCAGGATAGAATTGCTTATTTGGATGTTGATTTAAGTAAGGATAGACAAAATCAATGTTTTAAAGCCAGGATTTATAAAAAGGAAACATATTCAAATGCATTTCTTCACTATAGTAGCTGCCATTCGGCCCATCAAAAACATTTGGTTGTTAAGGACCAATTTGTAAGGGCAGCTCGAATGTTTATGGATGACAACCAGTTCATTGAAGAATGCTCAACACTTATGGACATGTTTAAAAAGAGAGGTTATCCTATTTCACTCCTGCAAGAAATTTGTCAGGAAGTGAAAAATAAAAGAGAAGTGGGCTTTTACAAAGCAATATTATCAAGTAACCAGAGTTTAGAAACAAACAGTTGTACATTACAGGATGGGACACTAAATAAAAATTAAAATAGGCTTGTTATTATGTATTGTATAGACAGTTATGATTTTATAAATATTTTAAGAAAAAGTGGGACTTGATAAACATGGATACACATCTACCAATAGGTCCTATTGACTTCCCTAGAATAGTTTATAGAAAAGGAAAAAACTTAAAAGAATCTAGTGGAAACTCTGTACTCAAACTTTGTTACATTTAACCATGCAGGTATGAACAAGTGTTTGTCATGCCCCTATTGTAAATATATGGAGCAGGGAATAAAATTTAGTATAAGAGGTTTTGAATACAACACTAAGTACAAATTTGACTGTAACTCCAAGGGAGTGGTATACCTGGCTAAGTGTCACACCTGTCCTGCCTTCTATATCGGCAAAACTGACAGAAGGCTTAGAGACAGGGTCTATGAACACACATACGCTATTAGGTTTAACAAATCAGAGAACGCATTGGCCAGGCACATTATGAAAGCACCCACCCATGGTTTTACTTTTAGGGCTATAGATTGTATTGCCTATGACCCTAGAGGAGGGCCTCTTTCCTTGCTCTTAGAGAAATTAGAATTGAGTTGGCAATTACATACCTTTGCATGTTACCCTCCGGGCATCAACGAAATGTATTCAATTAAGTGCATTCTACAACTTAAAAATTTGGTCAGGAGTTGACATTTATGCTGTGTTTAAAATGGTCTATGCATACTATTGTCTTAGAGTGTATTTGACTTTCAGCTTTTTAAGTCAGGTTTTGCTGTTTTTCACTTACATGTTTTTATTTACATACTTTTAAGGTTTATTATACTCGAACACAAAACATAAATATAAAATTACACATACACTGTTAATTTTAATTTTAATTGCATTAATATTTCATAATAGATAATTATTGGTTTTAGATTTTTTACACTGATCTTTTACACTATTTATCTATTATTTTAAAATATTGCTTTAAAACAATGTGTTAGATGAGAACTGTTTAAGCTATATACTTTAGGTAATGAATGAAGGTGGTTGCCACTTTAGAGCAGCTGATTCCTGCTGATTCAGGAACCAGCTCACTTTTCACTTCCTTTTCACTTCCTATATAGTGTATGGCCTATGTTGTATAATTATCTGAAGAAGTTGGGCAATGTGGCCTGACGAAAAGCACTTTATGTGATTTTTTTGTAATAAACAGTACGTTAACTCATCGTGCTTGCAGGATTTATTTGGGCAGTTGGATACACTGTTGTGCTTCTTCTTTTGGTAGTACGGATCCAGTTTGTGTTTGTGTCTTAAATTTCTAATCCCCACTGTAGTGCAATCTCCAATCATAATGTCAGTCTCACAACAGCGAATGCACACTAGCATTTTCTGTTCCGGGTTTGACATTTTTCAAATCATCATTAAGATAACTTTGAAAACTGCCTTTTGGTAATCGGTCTGCATAATGACATTCAAAATTTTGATTGTAAACTATATATATATATATATATATACATATATATATATATATATATATATATATATGTCTATGTCAGAAGCTCATCTTTTCAGAAACTTGAAATTCATATTGTCGAGATGATATGATCGCATTTCCGAAAACTCAGACTTCAAAAAATGACAAGAATCTACATTTTTCTGTGTTTCTGCAGGGGGGCAAGCACCCCATTTTCCAGGGGCTTCTGGATTTATAAATATTTATAAATAACTTCTTATTCACCTGCTATTTTTCCAAGTTATGTTAGTGTACCAAAACATCTTTGTCTACTGCTGCAGTGACCCAGTGCTGCACATACTACAATAAGTGGAACTTAGATGTTCTAATCGATCACTTAGCATCCTGCCATCACCCAGAATGATATCACAGTACAAGGACAAAATGATTGACTTCAACATTTGGCTTAGCTTCTGGTGTCATTCTAAGGGGGTCCAGTATCTGTCTGCCCGGGATGACATGATCGACAGACCAGGATGCTTTGCCAGAGATGGCCTGCACCTGTCACCCTTGGGATTGCGGATACTGGCTAAGGCTCTTGCCACCCCTATAGTGCTTTTTTTAGGCAAGGTTCAAATGACAAATTCACCACCGTAACAGGTACAAGCAAGAAAAATCTGAGGGTAATGCTACTCAATGCTAGAAGTCTAAACTTCAAAATGCATTCACTCGAGGCACTCCTTAAAATGGAGAACATCGATATCTGTGCAGTGACAGAGACCTGGTTCAAGGCTCCAGAGAGCACCCCTGTATTACCAGGCTATAATTCATACCACACCTTTTGGCCACCTAACCTGGACCGAAACACTAAAGGTAGAGGTGTGTCCATATTCATTAAGGATATCCACACCTCCAGGCTAGTTGCTCAGCATAATGCATCTGAGATTATCCAAGTGCAACTAACTCTGGGCAAGACCGCAATCCAAATTGTAACTTGCTACAGATCCCCCACCATGTCCCAGGATTCCCACTCCTCATTTCTTGATACACTGGAAAATATTAGTGTACAACCCAACACCCTAATAATGGGCGATTTCAACTACCCCACCATTAAATGGGAAAACTACTCATGTGCCAACTCTTTTGCTCAACGTTTTCTGGAATTCATAAATTCCAATGCCTTGGATCAACTTATCCATACCATCACCAGGGGCAGCAATATCCTAGACCTGGTCATTACCAACATGGGTGACTGGTGATCCACACCACAGGTCAATTCCTTGTTGGTCAGATCTGACCACAAGCTAATCAGCCTAGACATCCACATCCCAACCCCACCCTCCATTAGGGAAACCACCATAAAAAATTTCTCCAAAGCCAACTTCATGCTTCTTAAGACGGAAGTGGCAAACATCTTGACACCCATGCAGACAGACAATAGAGGTACAGCTGCTGAATCCTACACAAATGCACTTTATAAGCACTTACACGAGTGCATGGATCGTGCTGTCCCTAACAGAGCCAAGATGCTATCCTCCAAAAAAGGAAGTCAGTCTGGTGGTCCCCTGCCATAAACAAACTCTACAACAGTAGAAAGAAACTGTTGCAAAAAAGAGTAAAATCCCATGACTGGAAGAACTCTATGGTCAGCCTCGGTAAGAAGCTGAGATCCCTCATAAAATCCTCCAAAGGTAGTTATGAAAACAAAATCACCACTGATTCTAAAGGCAACCACAAAGCATTCTATAGCTATGTCAAGAATCTCAATGGCAACACTCAGATCTGCCCTGAGTCACAGCACAATGGCACTAAATATACAGAATCAACTGATATTGCCAACATCCTGGCAGATAGGTTCAATGCCAACTTTACCCCCCTTCACCCCCTAAAGGGCCCATCTATATACCAGAAGAATGCAAAGTTCCTGTAATCATGGCTGCACAGGTAAAAACCCACTCTCCAAAGCCAAGAACACAGCATCCATGGGACCTGACAACATCCCAGGCTGCGTTCTACATGAACTACAGAATGAACTGGCACCCCACCTAAGGACCATGTTCAATCATAGCCTCACCTCAGGCTTTGTGCCCACTGAATGAAGCACAGTGACGGTTATCCCACTCCACAAAGGGGGAGCCACCACGGACCCTGGGAACTACTGATCCATTAGCCTAACAAGCCTGGTCTGCAAGGCCATGGAACATATCATCATGCAACTTATAAACATCTCCAAACTCTGGACCCCACCAAGTTCAGGTTTATAAAAGGCAGATCATGTCTCCTAAACCTGAATGACTTCTTTGAAGCAGTCACCAAAGCCATAGACGAGGGTAAGGTGGCTAACACAGCCTATCTAAATCTCACCAAGGATTTTGACACTATCCCCCACTCTGGAATTATAGATAAACTCACTAAAGTAGGTATAAATCCCTGTCACAAGATGGATTAGCAACTGGCTCACTGACAGAACCCACACTGTGAAAGTAGCAGACTCCAAATCAGACTTCAGACCAGTGACAAGTGGAGTACCACAGGGTTCAGTCCTGGGTTCTTTCCTGTTTAGTATCTACTTTTTTGAAATATAGGCTAACACAGAAGGGCTTTGGCTAACCAAGTTTGCAGATGACTGCAAACTTGTAGCCATAACTGAAACTCCTAACGATGTGGACATCCTACAAAAGGGCCTCACTGAGACAGATGCCTGGTGTCAAAGCCATGGCCTCAAGCTCAATGCCAAAAAGTGCACTGTCATCCCTTTGTTAAAAACTCTGTACCCATGAGCTACCACATAGGTGGTAGTCTACTTAACACTGAAAGTGTGATAAGAGACCTTGGGACACAGGTGGAAAGTAGTCTCTCCTTTGATAATCACATCGCCACAGTAGTCAGGAAATCCTTCTATGTGGCACACCTCATCACAAAAGGTTTCTCATCCAAGAAAAAAGAGGTCATTGTTCCCGTCTACTCATCACTCATTAGACCCATTATAGAGTACAACGCCCCTTTTGGTATGTACCTCACAAGACATCTACAACAACGGGAAAGGCTGCAGAAATACCTCACAAAGAGGATTACCGGCCTCACATAGATGCCTTACGCAGACCGTCTCAAAAAACTCCAGCTTTACTCCGTCACATATCGCCTACTCAGAGGTGATCTCTGCCTAACATATAAAGCTATGTCAAACCCAGATCTGTTGGACATGCTCCACTTAAAGAAATCCCAATCTCTCCGAGCTACATGGTCTAGGGACCTAAACCTTGTCACCACAATAAACAGAACATGCTGGAGGGATAGATTCCTGTCCCAGAGACTTCCCATACTCTGGAACAAACTACCTGTCTATATCAAACAAAGCTCCTCATTAGCATTCTTCAAGAAAAATCTTGATGATTGCATGGGAAATAGGAAATTCATCCCGGGGATCACCTCTGTGGCTCTGCTCGACAGGGGCACAGGAAAATAATTTTCTTGGGTGATGAAAGCCAGGGTACCTTTTTGGCTAGGCTTGTATAGGCCCTAGGGCCGATAGCCTAGTACCTACCTATGAACTTGTGCAGTAGGTGTACCCCATCACCCCCCTTCTAGTGTCTTCACTGTTGTTGCCAAGGTGTGGGTGCAGGTCTATATTATAACATCAAAGTTCTCTAACATCGAATGTTATAATATCGAACCATAATGTCGAATGCTGAAATCAGCGAAGGTGCAGGACATCTAATTCTTTCCCAGGGAAAGAATTCGGTGGGCCGTTGCTGTGGCTTCGCTGTTTTCAGCGTTCGATATGTTAGAGCGTTGTGGGTCGGGTTCAGGTAAGTGTGCGATTGTGTGTAAGTTAGGGTTAGGGGGCGGGTTAGGTGAGTTAGGGTTAGGGAGTGGGTCAGGTAAATGTGCGGTTGTGTGGACATTAGTGTTAGGGCACGGGTTCAGGTAAGTGTGCGATTGTGTGTAGGTTAGGGTTAGGTGGCGGGTTAGGTGAGTTAGGGTTAGGGCGCGGGTGAGATGAGTGTGCGATAGTGACGGACCTTAGGGTTAGGGTTGGGTTAAGGTAAGTGGATAGCTAGTACTGTATGTAAAGTTTAGTTTAGGTGTAGGATTTTAAGTGTATGTGTGTGGATGGCTGGTTTTTGTGTGTGTTTGTGCTGTGTGTATGTTTCTCGGAATATTCTGACTGTTCGATGTTTTCACACTTCGGTGTTTAGGGTTCGATATAATAACATTCGATGTTAGAGAACTTCGATGTTATGATATAGACCCGTGGGTGCATATACTTGTATATATGTTTTGCTTATGTTTATATGTTTTAATATTTTTTCCTGGTATTTATCTTTCAGAGATCTATCCTCCCTTCTTGAAGCAAAAGCATCTTTGAAACCTTTTGGTTGTCTAACTACCTTTTCTATGGTGCCTATTTAGCATAGGCTACTGTAAACAGTGATTTATTTATTTTTATTTATTTATCATTTGTTAACCGGTGATCAATTAGAACATCTGTTATGGTAAGTTCCACTTGTACAACTGCTCTTAATTTTGAATTTTCTCAGTCAAACCCCCGTTTATTTACCTTCCAATTAGGAGATCTGTGTTCCAATCAAACTTTCACTGTCTGATAAGTGGCCTTATAAATTTCCTGATCCCTTTACCTAATATGGTTAATGCAGTGGCTTGCTCTTATACAAACTTGCTTCTACCTCATACCATGCCTATAACATATAAAATGTTGCCTTGCTTTGCCTCTTCGTGTTTTATTTTGTTTCTTTTTCATTAGGAATGCCAGGTGCAATGTTTTTTCAGGAACTTGATTTTTGAAATATTAATAGGCAAAATATAGTAAAGCGAAATAATTAATGCAGTAATAAAAAGAAAATATGATTTCTGCTCCTACAAGGGTATTATACAGAAGGATACCCTTCTCAGCCAGAAACAGGGATGGTAACAGACATGACATACTCTGAGAAGAAACTGACCCCTGTCATCTAGTTGGTTTGATAATGGACAGGCATAGAATGCTGATTATTTAATTTGGGGTTACAAAAGGCAGACTATTTAACACACCATTCACTAGCTATTAGTTCCATCTGTTTCAGCTTTTACCACTTGACTGAAAGCACTGAAGATCAGAAACATGTTTCTAGAGCATATTAACTAATATTACAAACCAGACGTTGTGATAAACTTGGCTTGTGAAATTTCAAAGCATAAAACTCTGGCATTGATAGTGATAATATAATGCAATTAGAGTTTCTCTTATAAGAGGCAGCAAGGTGAAGAACTTTCATGTCACCTACATGGTGATACATGTAGTGAGGATTTGTGACTGAGCAATTCTCTGACAGATAAGGAATTCACTTTTGTTCTCAGTGGCTAATTTTCCTTTGCAAAAAGAGAAAAAATATATAACTGATACTCATAGGTGTGTTTTATTATCAAATGACACATTATAAGTGTTTCTGTTCATTTAAGATTTGGTGTTTTTAGAAGAAATGCCGAGTTATTTTAGACAGATGCTATTGTATATACATTAATTTATTGTTCAGATGTCAGCTTGCATTGTAATTTTGTTATCTGTAATATTTTATGTATAAACTGACATCAAAAAGGTCTTTCTACATTTATTGAATATAAAGGAAATGAAACAGAACCAAAATACAGCTGAGGTTATGTACAGTATCACATATTAGCTGGTCACCAGATTTCAGTTGGTGGCTGGCAATAGAGATGAGAAGTTTAGTCGCTGCTTAATGAAGTTACCACTTAAAAGATCATTGCAAGCACAAACCGAAAAACATATTTTTTATCTTGTGATGAAGTTCTATTTCTGGGATTTCATGTATACTTTCTGAAATCATCTTTATTTTCTTATAGGTTCATAGGTAGGTACTAGGCTATTGGCCCAAGGGCCTAAGTAAGCCTAGCCAACAAAGTTCCCTGGCTTACGCCAACCCAAGAAAGTTAATTTCCTGTGCCACATAAGTGATCCCCAGGGTGTATTTCCCATTTCTCATCCACTCATCAAGATTTTTCTTGAAGAGTGTTAATGAGGAACTTTGCTTGACATAGATGGGTAGCTTGTTCCAGAGTATGGGAAGTCTCTGGGACAGGAATCTATCCCTCCTGCAAGTCCTTTTTATTGTGGTGACAAGGTTTAGGTCCCTAGAGCATGTAGCTCGGAGGGATTGGGATTTCTGTAGGTGTAGCATGTCCAACGACTCTAGGTTTGACATAGCTTTATATGTTAGGCAGAGATCACCTTGGAGTAGGCGATATGCTACAGAGTAAAGCTGGAGTTTTTTGAGACTATCAGTGTAGGGCATCTGTTTGAGGCCAGTAATTCTCTTTGTGAGGTACTTCTGTGGCCTTTCCAGCTGCTGCAGATGTCTTGTGAGGTACATTCCAAAAGGGGCATTGTACTCTATAATGGGTCTAATGAGTGTTGAGTAGAGGGGAACAATGACCTCTTTTTTCCTGGATGAGAACCCTTTTGTGATGAGGTGTGCTATGTAGAAGGATTTCCTGACTACTGTGGCAATGTGATTATCAAAGGAGAGACTACTGTCCACCTAGGTCCCAAGGTCTCATCACATATTCGGTGTTAAGAAGACTGCCGCCTATGTGGTAGTTCATGGGTACAGAGTTTTTACCAAAGGGGATAACAATGCACTTTTTGGCATTGAGCTTGAGGCCATGGCTCTGACACCAGGCATCTGTCTCAGTGAGGCCCTTCTGTAGGATGTCCACATCTTTTGGGGACTTGACTATAGCTCCTAGTTTGCAGTCATCTGCGAACTTCATTAGCCAGAGGCCTTCTGTGTTAGACTGCACTTCAGAGAAGTAGATACTAAACAGGAGAGGTCCCAGGACTGAACCCTGTGGTACTCCACTTGTCACTGGTTTGAAGTCAGATTTGGAGTGTGCAACTTTTACAGTGTGGGTTCTGTCAGTGAGCCAGTTGGCAACCCATCTTGTGACATAGGGATTTATACCTAGTTTAGTGAGTTTAGCTATAATTCCAGAATGGGGGATGGTGTCAAAAGCCTTGGCGAGGTCAAGATAGGCTGTGTGAACCACCTTACCCTCGTCTATGGCTTTGGTGACTGCCTCAAAGAAGTTGTTCAGGTTCAGGAGGCATGATCTGCCTTTCACAAACCCGAACTGGGTGGGGTCCAAAGTTTGGAAGTTACCATTGTATTTGCTTATGAATTCCATGATGATACGTTCCATGGCCTTGCAGACGAGGCTCGTCAGACTAATAGGGTGATAGTTCCCAGGATCAGTGGTGGCTCCCCCTTTGTGGAGTGGGATAACTGTTGCTGTGAGCCATTCAGTGAGCACAAAGCCTGATGTGAGGCTATGATTGAACATGGTGCTTAGGTGGGGAACCAGTTCATTCTGAAGTTCATGTAAAATGCAGCCTAGGATGTTGTCCGGTCCCATGGATGCTGTGTTTTTGGCTTTAGGGAGTGCTGCTTTTACCTGTGAAGTTGAGACTACAAGGACTCTTCCTGTATAAATATAGGCCCTTTAGGGGGTGAGAGGGGGGTAAAGTTATCACTGAACCTATCTGCCAGGATGTTGGCAATATCAGTTAGTTCTGTAATATCCGTGCCTTTGTGCTGTAACTCAGAGCAGATCTGGGTGTTGCCATTCAGATTCTTGACATAGCTATAGAATGCTTTGTGGTTGTCCTTAGAATCAGTGGCAATCTTGTATTCATAGCTAGTTTTGGAGGATCTTATAAGGGATCTCAGCTTCTTGATGAGGTTGACCAGGGAGTTCCTCCACTCATGGGATTTTGCTCTCTTTTGCAACAATTTCTTCCTTCTGTTGTGGAGTTTGTTTATGGCAGGGGACCACCAGATTGGCTTCCTTTTTTTTGAGGATAGTATCTTGGTTCTGTTTGGGATAGCGCGATCCATGCACTCATGTAAGTGCTTATAGAGTGCATTTGTGTAGGATTCAGCAGTTGTAACTGCATTGTCCATCTGAATGGGTGTCATGAAGTTCACCACTTCTGTCTTAAGAAGCATGAAGTTGGCTTTGGTGAAATTTTTTACTGTGGTTTCCTTAATGGGGGATGGTGGCGGGATGTGGATATCTAGGGTTATTAGCTTTTGGTCAGATCTGACCAACGAGGAGTTGGCTTCAGGTGTGGAACACTGGTCACTCATGTTGGTAATGACCAGGTCTAGGATATTGTTGCCCCTGGTGCGGGTGTGGATAGGTTGATCCAGGGCATTGGAATTTATGAATTCCAGAAAGCGCTGTGCAAAGGAGTTGGTACATGAGTAGTTTTCCCAGTTAATGGTGGGGTAGTTGAAATCATCCAATATTAGGGTGTTTGCTTGAACCCTAATATTTTCCAGTATATCAAGAAAAGAGGAGTGGGAATCCTGAGGAATGATGGGGAATTTGTAGCAAGCTACAATTTGGATTTCAGTTTTGCCCAGAGTTAGTTGCACTTGGATAACCTCGGCTGCATTATGCTGAGCAACTAGCCTGGAGGTGCAGATATCCTTAATGAATGTGGACACACCTCCGCCTTTGGTGTTCCGGTCCAGGTTAGATGGCTGAAAAGTGTGATATGAGTTATATCCTGGTAATGCAGGGGTGCTCTCTGGAGCCTTGAACCAGGTCTCAGTCACTGCGCAGACATCGATGTTCTCCATTTTAAGGAGTGCCTCAAGTGAGTGCATTTTGAGATTTAGACTTCTAGCACTGAGTAGCATTACCCTCAGTTTTTGCTTGCCTGTTGCTGTTATGGTGGTGAATTTGTCATTTGAACCTTGCCTAAAAAAGGCACAATAGGGGCGGCAAGAGCCTTTGCCAGTATCCAGAATCCCAGGGTTGACATGTGCAGGCCATCTCTGGCAAAGCATCGTGGTCTGTCGACCATGACGTCCTAGGCATACAGATACTGGAACCCCTTAGAATGACACCAGAAGCTTAGCCAATTGTTGAAGTCAATCATTTTGTCCTTGTACTGCAGTATCATTCTGGGCAATGACAGGATGCTACTCAGGGCTAGGGTCATACCTGCCTGGGCTACAAGATCGGAGAGTTCTTCCATGTCTCTTTTCATGTAGTCCAGGGAGGTACCTCTCAGGTCATTCACACCAACATGGACTTTCACAGAGTCATATTTGTACTTGTTGTGGAGTGACCTGAGTGCGTGGGTTATGTGGCAGTTCCTGGCACTCGACAGGCAGCTGAAAGTGACCTTCTCCTTGTTTAGCCTGGTGAGTGGGACATCAGTGTGCCTGACTATAGAGTCCCCTATGACTAGTGTGTTGGGTATGTTGTTTTGCCGTATGGGCTGTGGTTGAGTGGCACACTGAGTCTGTGGGCTATGTGTCATTTGGGTTGTGTTGGTGGTGGGAGGTTGCTTGCATTTCTGCTTTGGAGGTCTCTGTTGCTTGAGCAGATTATTGCTGAGAGCCTCCACGAATGTTTTTGTGTTCTTATGTGTGGATTTTGGAGGTGTAGGTTTAGTGGGACTATGTGGTGAGTGTGGTGTGGTACAAGTATTTACCTTCTCCTCTTGACTATCAAGTTCAGTCTTGGTTGAAGAGAGCTTTACCTCCAGTTTGGTTAGATAAGTGCATCTCTCACAGGTTGTAGTGTTGGGTGGTAGGAGGAGAGGGGTTGTATGTGTACATGAGGCAATTGCTACATTGCCCCAAGATGCCCAGATTCATCAGATAGACAGGAGAGAACACTGGGAGCTGACCCTTGGACATGCCTGAATAAAAAAATATTTTCCTCTAGACAAGTAAGGAATGTGAGTACAAGAGCTGTTTTTCTCTAAGCAAGTGAGGAAAGTAAGTACCAAAACTGTTTCCTCTAGGTAATGAGGAAGGGTGAGTGCTGTAGTAATTTGTAGTTTATTTAGTGCTTACAACAAGTTCTGAACAAGTGCTGAGCACGGATAAGCAAATTCAAGTGCTAAAAGTAAGAATCTGTATCTAGATCTTGTTGTAGATAGGCTACCTAATGCTTACCACTCCCACTGATAAGCTAGAAGGCTTCCCTCCAACACAGAAAGGCTTAGGGGCACAGAAGCTTACAAACAGTCCTGGATACAGCAAATCTCTATCTGGATTAGACTAGTTACAGGGAAGGTGGGAAGCAAGCAAAAAAGCAGGCTTTTAAACCCGAAAGTTGAAAGAGATGGAAAAACTACCCAAATGGCCAATAAACTACAATTTCTGGGCCAGAAACCACTCTTGTGGTAGATAGGCTACCTAGTGCTTACCACTCCCACTGATAAGCTAGAAGGCTTCTCTCCAACACAGAAAGACTTGGGGCACAGAAGCTTATAAACAGTCCTGGATACAGCAAATCTCTATCTGGATTAGACTACTTACAGGATAGGCAGAAAACAAGCTTGGAATTTATATATATAAATATATATATATATATATATATATATATATATATATATATATATATATATATATATATATATATATTATTTTTATTTATTTATTTATTTTTTTTAGTTGAGTGAGTTGGCTTTCTCAAAAAGTTCTCTCTGTATTAGAAAAAATGAGCTAATGAAAGTAGCAAAAACCCTTTAAATGCAGTACAAGCTAGCACACTTGAGTGTGTAGCAATATTAAGGCAAATACAGTTTAAATAAATGCAGATAAGTTAAAACTGACAAAAACAAGTTTATGAAAAAATCAAATAAGAGAACTTGAACACTTAAAAGCACACAGAACAGCAAATTAAGGTATTAAGGTCGAAGACAGTTATGTAAGAGCAGCTTAAGAAACTATAAGTAATCTTTTTTTTTTTTTTTTGTGGAGAGGGACGGAACTGAGCAGATTAAAATGCTATAGGGGATGTCCTTCCCAAGTGCTCTCTCTGTAGACAGCAGAGGAGATGGGACTGGTAGGAGTGTCTGAAATCAAAATATGATCTCACTGTATTCAGTTGAGTGAGCAAATGAGATGGGCCCAGTAGGAGTGTCCAAAAACAGATTTACAGCAGGGGCGGGCAATTCCAAAGCCACCAAGATTAATACCACAACAAGAACAGGGGGGGGGACTAACTGCAGCTAGAGACAGGGACTACTATCTCCCTGTATTATATTATATATAACAATTATCCCACACTTTTTCAATTCTGTCAGCAGCCCAGTATCTACTCATTGCTATGTTTTCTTATCATGTATGGCCTTATGGGAGCAGCCATCCTGATGCGATCTTATTTTCTTAGAAATCAATTTTTCCCATAATGCACTGTGAGGGTACAGCTGATGAGATCCAGTTAGATCACAATTCCATTCACTTACAATGCGAGTAGTGAGAAATAATGCTATATTTGAGAATCCTCAGTAAAAGTGCCAGTCACTGGTTTACAGTGACCCTCATGCTTTTATTTTCTATATATATGTGTTGCAAAATCTGTAAAAAATGCTTGTGTGCGTTTAAAGAAATAACTGAGATATTTTTTTAAGTAGAATTTTGTGAGTTTCAGATTCTCCCTGCCTCATACCATCCTTCTCTAAGTCAGCCATAGTATTATATTTTGCAGCTTGCAAAGCTTAGACAATTAGTAAAGTTGCTTTCAGTGTTATCAAGTTTCTTTACCTATATAGTATAAAAGGGTCAGTAGGTTTATATCCCTGAAATGGCAAAGAATGCAGCTGTAAATAACAGCACACTTTGAAAATCTGTGAATATTCAGTTTGAATATCTTTATGAGGCTGGGAGCACAGCTCTCAACCTTTCATCTCCAAAATGTAGAACAGTATCTCTCCTAACGTGGAACAAATTGGCAAAATGTGGAACACTTACAAACACCTAACTATCAAGTCCAGCTAGAAAGCTCGTGGAAAATGAAGAACAACTCCAACTGCTGAAGGTGCCCCAAAGTTGGTGAAAAATGCGTACAAGAAATCCCGGATATACCACCACGGAACAAACAGACTCTTCAGCATTGAAAACCAGTCTTTAATAAAAGCAGGTGATAAAAGGCAAAATAGCACTTAAAAACATAAGCACAAATCCCAGCAATGATAAGTGCTTTTGGCTTCTTGAGCCTTCATCAGATCACAATCACTACATGCTGGGTGGAAAAATAAATAAATGTCTACAGCCAATCAAATCACATTGTGAAACTAACCATCCAATAGATGGATTGTCCTATCACTAGCTAGACTCTCAAAACCCATCAAATAGGAACAACCTGAGGTTCACATGTAAAAACAACTGATTGAGCCAGTCATAGTTCAGAAAACATCTATATTAAATATCAAATTAAATAATATCCTACTAGATTCTTGTACATTTATACAATGTCTCAAATAACCTAAAAATGTCTGCATTCATATATACAATTCTGATGAAGGCTCAAAAGCCAAAAGTGCCTATTGTTGTTGGGATTTTTGCTTGTGTTTTTAAGTGTTATTTTGCCTTTTATCGCCTGCCTTTATTAAAGAGTGGTTTTCATCGCTGAAGAGCCTGTTCCATGGTGGTGTAGCCAGGATTTCTTGTATACATTAAACTAGAAAGCTCACAGAATGGTCAAAATGTGTAATTTTATACTTATTAATGATCCTTCTCAAGAGTTAATATGATTCAGTATTATTTACCATGAATATCAGTTAAAAAAATCCTAACATTGAATGTGTGACAGACCCTTTCAGTGTGGAATGATAAGGAACATGGGCTTTTTAGGACTTAAAATAAGGAGTGTTCCTCGTAATGAGTTACACTTGAGAGTTTTACCTGGGGGTTGTGGAATAGCAAAATAAGCACTATAAGTACTTTGCTTTGTGCACTTCCCTTGACAAGAAACATTCAAATGAGACAGATGAAATGAAATAAGAGTAAGGTAGGCTGTTTCCCAAAGAAAATATCTTGAGATTTTGTTCAGATCAAATATGTTGGGAGTGACAAAGCTGACTTGGATAGAAATGCTGCAGAGGTGAAGAAACTGTTAATCTTTAAAAAGGAGACTAAACTCTGGGGAAAAGAAATATTGTGTTTAAAATGTAGTTACCTTTTAGTTAAAGTTCCTTTAACTGTAAACTGGTCTGTATATTGTTCTCATGCTTTTTATTTGTAGAGGTCATGGAGATACGGCTTATAATTTTAATGATGTATTAATACAATCATTCATGTGCAAATCTTATTATGTAGAACTGTAATATTCCACAACCTGTATTCCATCAACATGCACACACACATACACATATACACACAGAGTTAGAATTATAGTTTGTAGAATGTTTTTCGTCATCTGCCTTTATGGTACTGTTAAGAATATAGGAAATACCTCTAGCAGGTAGGAGCAAGCACAGTCTTTTTTTCCTCTTGGATATATAGTGTAGGGTAGCAGTTTTCACACAAAAATGTATGGTAAGAACATTTTTTTTCTGTGAAACCTCAGAGCTGTGCTTGTATTTGGCGGTACCTTTGAGCAGCATTCCCTATTTTACAAACAACAGTAAGATCTTCATAGTGCCAGTAGTAGATAGTCATGAAGACGGAAGACTGACAACTCTGAACTGTCCATATATATATATATATATATATATATATATATATATATATATATATATATATATATATATATATATATACATGGGTTTACTTTGAAACATCTAAAACCCATAACATCTAATTTCATAACATTGAGACCAGAACATCTAAAACCCAAAACATATATGTAACATCGAATTTCATAACATGTAAGACTACAAATCACAAGAAAATAACATTCCTTCCACATATAACGACACCAAACTACCAAACCCACTTTTTACTACGTTCTGCACCCCCCACACCCCCCGTAAATTAAATATATCAACTCCAAGATCGAACTACAGTAGGAAAAAGTTAATTTCCTAACCCCACTGTATCAAGCCCCCCTGCAGAAATGTAGTAAAAATTGTGTTTGGTAGTTGTTATGAAATTAGATGTTATGGGTTTTAGATGTTTTGAAGGGGACCCATATATATACATATATGTATATATATATATATATATATATATATATATATATATATATATATATATATATATATATATATATATAAATATATATATATATAGATATATATATATATATATATATATAGATAGATACATATATGTATGTGTATATATATATATATATATATATCGATATATATATATATATATATATATATATATATAGATTATATATATCAATATATATATATATATATATATATATATATATATATATATATATATAGATATAGATATATACATGGATTCCCTTTCAAATATAAAAAAAAAGAATCCCGAATGTTATTTTCGCAAGACGAAAATAAAAGATAAAATCCTGAATCACGTACTTTTTCCCAGGGCAAGTAAACACTTGCCCATTGTAGGGAAATATGCCCTTTCACCACTGTAGTGCAATCCCAGAGTTGATGTATATAGTTAAGGGGGTGTGGGGGGCATAGCCCCCCACCTAGGTGGGTTTCAGATGGTTTGGTGTGTGCTGTGTTAGTTTTGGGGCAAGTGTTTACTTGCCCTGGAAAAAAGTTTGTCATATTTTCGCCTCACGAAAATAACATTCGGGATTCTGGTCTTTCGATATTTGAAAGGTAATCCATATATATATATATATATATATATATATATATATATATATATAGCTATAGATATATAGATATAGATATAGATAGATATAGATATAAATATATAGATATGGGTCTACTTCTAATGATCGAAATTCCACTTACCCAACCTTCTTAAGACAGAGACAACATCACTGAAACCGCATTTAAATGAGCATTTAAATATATAGAAGCAGACCCATATATATATATATATATATATATATATATATATATATATATATATATATATCAGTAATTTTACCTTGTGGCTTAACTCATAGATGAAACATTTCCAATAAAGACTAGTTTATTTATTTGGTTAAAATGATATGCATTTTCACTTGAGTCTGTGCTCCTGCGAAATGTTACATTAACCAAACACATTCTAGGATGTTATATGTCTGCTGATAGCTGCTGACATTTTGTCGTACTTTAGAAGTGGCAGTAGCTGCTGCATTTGTGATACTTTAGAACTGGCTTAGACCGTTGCCATTTCTGGTACTTTTTAACTGGTTGAAGCTGCTGTTTTGTGGTACTTTAGAACTGGCTGTAGTTACTGTTTTTTGTGGTACTGCTACAGGAATGAAAATTCTCTGTTCTTAAATACTGTTACTTTGCTTCCTGTTCGATCATGCCTTTTGTATGGCTTGGTCTTCTTTCCCTTCTCTCCTGATTTACCTTTTGCAGGTATTCTTCTGTTCCAGTTATAATGGATTTCTAAGTGGGAATGCACAGTTTAGGTTCATTGGAGGGTGACAGTGAATATTAGTTCTCCCATTTAGGTTCTTGCCATCTATTTTATACTACACATTCTGAAAGCACAAGACCAGCTTGTCGTGTTGACATTGAATCTAATACATTGTGGTTACTGTAGGAAGGCATCAATAGATACTGACTGCATTGTAAGAAAAAGTAATTAAGCAATGTGTATTATAAAAGTCTGTTATCAGGGAACAGCTGCACCATAAGAAATGTACCATTAAGGAATGAATACACTGTAAAAATACCATTAGGCAATGACAAAATTGGAAGAGTGCATTATTAGAGAATGGCTACAGAATGAAATGAAATAGTTAGGAAGTACTGTCAGAAATGAATGTATTGCAGGAATGTATCATCAGGAAATAAATGCATTATTAAGGAAACATTGTACTATAGAAATGCATCATTAGTGAAATACTATACTGTAAAAATGTATAATTAGGGAAAGACTGC